>NC_048593.1:19494900-19794900 GCF_013265735.2 Oncorhynchus mykiss
GAGGCCCGGCAGGCAGGCAGACAGAGGCCCGGCAGGCAGACAGACAGAGGCCCGGCAGGCAGACAGACAGAGGCCCGGCAGGCAGGCAGACAGAGGCCCGGCAGGCAGGCAGACAGAGGCCCGGCAGGCAGACAGACAGAGGCCCGGCAGGCAGACAGACAGAGGCCCGGCAGGCAGGCAGGCAGACAGAGGCCCGGCAGGCAGACCGACAGAGGCCCGGCAGGCAGGCAGACAGAGGCCCGGCAGGCAGACAGACAGAGGCCCGGCAGGCAGGCAGACAGAGGCCCGGCAGGCAGGCAGACAGAGGCCCGGCAGGCAGACAGACAGAGGCCCGGCAGGCAGACAGACAGAGGCCCGGCAGGCAGACAGACAGAGGCCCGGCAGGCAGACAGACAGAGGCCCGGCAGGCAGGCAGACAGAGGCCCGGCAGGCAGACAGACAGAGGCCCGGCAGGCAGACAGACAGAGGCCCGGCAGGCAGGCAGACAGAGGCCCGGCAGGCAGGCAGACAGAGGCCCGGCAGGCAGACAGACAGAGGCCCGGCAGGCAGGCAGACAGAGGCCCGGCAGGCAGGCAGACAGAGGCCCGGCAGGCAGACAGACAGAGGCCCGGCAGGCAGACAGACAGAGGCCCGGCAGGCAGACAGACAGAGGCCCGGCAGGCAGGCAGACAGAGGCCCGGCAGGCAGACAGACAGAGGCCCGGCAGGCAGACAGACAGAGGCCCGGCAGGCAGGCAGACAGAGGCACGGCAGACAGACAGACAGAGGCCCGGCAGGCAGACACAGACAGTTTCAAGTTTTGGGGTCAAATGACTTCAAATGTCATATGCCGCGTCATGATGGTCCCCCAGTCACAAATATGTACAATTTAGGAAGATGTAATATTTTTAACCCTAAGAAACTGCTCCTATGACCTCAATTAAGTCACTTCCTGTGATCACAGGAAGCTCAAATTCAATGTATGTCCTCCAGGGGGCGCTCTTTAATGATGCCCTTTTATTCTTTACGTTAAGAATTGACTGTTCTACAAAGGATGGACGACAGTGTTTTGTGTAACTGCAGGGAGAGAATGAAGGACCAGGTTTAGAATGAATTAAGACACTTCCTGTTACCACACGAAGCTGACCCTCAACACAGGGCATTCCTATAAGGTCACAATTGGTTGTGTGCTGGTTAGCTAGCTTAATCGCAGTCAACGGGCCATGCTAGGGCTGTAGGTAATGCTTTTCTATAGGACCAAGTTTTCACTGTGAAGAGTTAATTTTACATGGTTAGATATAGGCTTACCTTCATCTTGAGCGTCTGTTGAATGATCCCATATGTCAGGGGTGCTCAACTACTATTGGAGAAGGTCCAGTGACACAAATTTCCTAGGTGGCAAAGGCCCGGATGGATATCGTCCTTTATCGGCGCTGTGGTACAGCGTAGTAACAAACATGGTCGTCTATGACTTAGGAAACAAGTTGTTATATAAAATGTACATGAAATACATTAAATGAGACTACGAATTTGAATTAATTACAACTTCTTTCAAATGTAAACGTGCAACATTGCATCAACATCGCTGAAGAAAAAAAGTGGTTGCATAATTGTCTATGCAAAAAGGGCACTGTAAACATTTGTACATGGGCCTTGAATAAAAAATAACAATAATACAAAAATCAGATGCATGTTTTCTGGAGAACAAAGGAGAGTTGAACAAAAATAACAATCTGAATGCACAGAACCTCACTGTGGGCCGTGCAATATTCATGGATAAGTCACTCTGGGGCTTAATGAGAGAAAAATCCGCTTTCTGTCTCCTACCAATGCTTTTGAATTGTGTGAGAGCAACTCTGAGACACTGGTGCAGGTGTTCATTGGTGATTCTGGTGCGGTATTTGTTTTTAATAAAGTTAATTGTGGAGAAGGCTGATTCACAGCTGTGTGTGAAGCCAAACATGGTCAGGATGTATAATGTCAGTTTCTTGAGAACAGGGACCTCAGCTGCAGGCACCATCTTTTCCCCAGAAAGTGACAGGGTCACAATCACCAGCCTGCTCCTTCAAAGCCACCTTTTCTTGCAGCTCAATCAACTCCATCTGCAGTGATGCAACATCTCCCCATCTGAAGATCTGTTTTGCTTTGTCTGACAACTTTGTCACATTTGTGACCATGAAGGGGTTCTGGATGAGCAGCAGCAGTTATCTTCCAACAGTGAAGTCATCAAAGAGAGCTTTGAAGTTCTCCATCAGCTTCTGGATGAAATCAACATGGTTGAGAACATCTTTGTATCCCTGCGTTTGCACCAGAAGATTGGAGTTCTCCCTGGAGATCATTCTCAAAAAGCTACAATTTCTATTGGAAAGCCCGGACTGCTGTTATCATATCCCACACTGTGTTGTCCCATCCCTGCAGCTCAACATTCAGTTGATTAAGATGTATTGTCTGGCAAAAATGCAACTGTTTCCATCTTCTCATCATCTTCCAAAAACTCAGAGAACTGAGTTGCCTTAATTAAGCTTTGATTTCCTCCTGAATGGTCCAAAAGTGTTCCAAAACCCTGCCTTTGCAGAGCCCTCTAACATTGTTGTGCAATGGTAAGTCATCAAAACTGGCATTGACCTCTGTCAGAATGCTTCGTAGCAGGCGGTGTTGTAGGGATGATGTTGCTCTCAAAACGTAGCTAACTTTCATCATCATTGTCATGACCTCAGAATATACTCTTTCCCCAGACTGGCACACAGGACAGATTGATGGATGATGCAGTGATATGATGTCAGGTCAGGGTGGTCCTCTTTCAAACGTGCAACGAGTCCCCTACCTCTTCCTATCATGGCTGGAGCTCCATCTGTCGTGATGGAGACCACTGACTTCAGATCTGTCCCCCTTTTTGTCAGCATCCCTTTGATGGCCTCATGGATATCCTCTCCTCGCTTCTAGATTTGTTAAACCCAGCAGCTTAAGAATTCCTTTGTTTCATTATAAAATCTAACAAACACCAGAAGATAGGCATTGTCGGTGTTATCTGTTGATTCATCCAAAGTTAATGAAATGCATGGTGCATTCTGAATGACCTCATCAAGTTGTGAAGTTAAATCTTCAGCTAATATTTCAGTTCTCCTCATTGCTGTGAATGTGACAGGGGGATCTGTTTGATCTTTTTGTTTACCTTCATATGTCAACAACTTCACACATACATTCTTCTACCATCTCAGTGTCTGAAAATGTTTTTTTTGTTGTGTTTTCCCAAAACCTAAGCTAGCCTCAGTGAACACTCCATTGCATGTTGCTGGGCTGTCAGGGAATTGACAAGGACTTTGGTGGACCTCTCATATTGGGATTTCAGTTGGTTAATCTTGTTTGTTCTCACCTCCGTTTTCAGGAGATATGTCTGATCGGATTTACTATGCCTGGTGTTATAATGGCACTTAACATTGGCATTTTTCACGAGAGATAAGGAACTCACTGCATATCAGGTACATTGGTTTTGTGCTAGTTGCAGGGAGAATTAAGAAATACTGTTCCATCCACTCGTCTTTGAAATATATGTTTTTCAGAGTCCTTTTAAAAAACATTTATTTTTACCAGCCATATTAACAAAGATACTGGTAACTAAGCTCTTCTATCTGTGATATTTACAGTTGAACCGCGGTCAAATATTTCTGTTTCTTTCTGCCTACTTATCCCAAGGTTCCACAGAGGATATTTGGATTCATGTGATCGGGTAAAACGTAGCCTCCTGTATTTGCATATAATCTTGCGTTTGGATAAGACGGGGCACTAGTAGAGGTGGCCATTGCTTCAGGAGAAGAGAGTGAGAAAGAGAGTTTACTAAGTCAAAGAGGCCGCTGCGCCCAGTTGATTTCTTAAAGCTGTCTAAAAAAAGAATGCAATGTTGTCCGGTCCGGATTGACCCTTCTCTGGGTCCGGACCCGGAACGCAGTCAGCCAGTTAAGTTTGGCTGCCATATGTGAATTTTGTTTCTAGCCTCAAACGTTCTGCCAATGTCACTCAAAAGCCCATTAAGTCTAGGTCAAGTTTCAAGTGAGGCCTACCTTTCTGCCATGTAGTGGGGGGAGGGGCACATGAATGAATTGTTCATTGAACGGCCTAACCCAAGCTTCATGTCCACTCCCTGCCCAACCCCAACCATAACTAGCTTCATGTCCACTCCCTGCCCAACCCTAACTGTAACCCCAACCATAACTAGCTTCATGTCCACTCCCTGCCCAACCCTAACTGTAACCCCAACCATAACTAGCTTCATGTCCACTCCCTGCCCAACCCTAACTGTAACCCCAACCATAACTAGCTTCATGTCCACTCCCTGCCCAACCCTAACTGTAACCCCAACCGTAACTAGCTTCATGTCCACATCCCGGCTCAACCCCAACCATAACTAGCTTCATGTCCACTCCCTGCCCAACCCCAACCATAACTAGCTTCATGTCCACTCCCTGCCCAACCCTAACTGTAACTAGCTTCATGTCCACATCCCGGCTCAACCCTAACTCAAAGAGACAAGATGTGGAGGGCTATGGTTGAGCCAGGATCTGGATATGAAGCTAGGGTGTTAGGTTTAGGGTTGAGTTTAGAGTTTGTCTGCCTGCCTGTCTGTGTCTTTAACCAATTTACCCATTGCAGCTCTGTCACCAACTTTTTTGCCTTGAATGCAATGTATTGACTTATATGTCAATATCCTCTCTGTGGAGGGGGGAAGTGGAGAGAGGTGGAGGTGGGAGATAGAGGGAGAGAGAAATTGTATAGAGGAGACAGAATGGGGGGGAGAGAGGGAGGCAGGGAGAGAGGGGGAAAATAGAGGAGTAGGGTGTCATGTATGTGATGCCTTTCTCTGTGTCCATATTGTGATGCTATTCTTCCCCCATTGACTGCAATTTATTGACATACGCTTCAACCCTGTGACACATCTTTTTCTATAAACTACATTTATTGACATAAGATTAAATTGGTTGAAGCTGCTATTTTCCCATTGACTGCTATGTATTAGCATAAATGTCAACCCTTGTGACACTCATCTTTTCCCATTGACTGCAATGTATTCAGAAAATCAGATGCAATGACCTTTGTTTTTAGCAACAACAAAAAAATGTGCCAGGATGATGTGTTCAGGCTAATAATGGGCGGATCAGCCTATTTGGGCCCAATAACAATTATAATATATGCCATTTAGCAGACACTTTTATCCAGACTGAGTCTTAGTGGCATCATTAGAGTAGAAGCAGTGTGTACGCTGTTTATACACTTATTTTTCAGTGGGCATTGCGTATACTCACTTCTTAATCCCCACGATGTGTATCAAAGTAGTGTACGGGAGGTACATGCCGTATCAATTAATAAAGTTGATGGAACAGATCAGAATGTTTAGATTCAAATGTTAAACTATTATTTCTTCACATCATAGGCGCAGCAATGTGCACACGGTGGTAAGCCTACGCAAATGTATTTTTTTGTCGATATTATCAATGTACTGGGACAGAGCCAAGAAAAGACACAATACTGTCTGGTGGTCTTTGTGCACTTTAACCAGCCTAGATGGGGGCATAAAAGCATAAGGACATGCTACAGACATGATTAAGTATTGTTTCTTAATGTTCATTCCCCACCCTTAATTTTTTTAAATACATGTTCATCTCAGCGTGTATGTGTATTGTGATTTTGGCTTATGTGATATTTACTTGGGCATTTACAAATTCCTTGTAAATAACCAGACTGAGGCATTGACATATGAACAGCACTCAAACCACTCGCTCTCTTCTGAGAAAAATAAATAACTTCCCCCACATCCTTTGCAACAACAGGGCCTTATGGGGCTCCACTAAGAGCCTTGTTTTGATTTCCTCAGATGAAAGACAGATAATTGCCAAAATAAAGGAAACACCAACAGTGTCTTAATATGGTGTAGGGCCACCGCGAGCCAGAACAACTTCAGTGCACCTTCACATAGATTCTACAAGTGTCTTGATCTATTTTGAGGGATGGAACACCATTCTTCCACAATAACTTCCATAATTTGGTGTTTTGTTGGAAAACGCTGTCTTCGCTCCGGAATCTCCCATAAGTGTTCAATTGGGTTGAGATTTGGTGACTGAGATGGCAATGGCATATGGTCTACATTTTTTCCTTGCTTACCAAACCAATGCCCCATCTACTCATGCCTTGTAGATGGGGGCATTGCCAAGGTAACCAAAAATAATGGTCTGCCCAGCATTGTTATAGATGACCCTAAGCATAATTGCTTAACTCAGGAACCACACCTGAGTGGAAGCGCATGCTTTCAATAGACTTTTTATATCTCATGAACATAAGTATTTCCATTATTACCTATATCAACCCCCCACTGACCTTTACCTGCCAATCAATATAATGAGCACTCCTTTCAGAGAACCCAAGGAAGAAAGGTGTCTGCACATTGGTTCAAAAGCCATTGATTGTCAACGTCGCTAGTATATTAGATTCTCAATTGAGTCCCTGTTCTGGTAGGTCTACATACAAATCACTGTCAGCTGTGCTGCTAGATAAAACATTAAAAACTTAAGTCAACTTGCAGTTTAAATTTCTCACACCTCTGCGAGTTGATTGACGAGTCCACATGTAAAGACTATACAGTGCTCTACAGAGTGTAATTAATGGTGTGCATAGCCAGGGTCAGTGTGGATGGCTGATTAAGCAACATGCTGATCAGATGACACATTGATTTAGAGCTCAGCTCCTCTACCAGAGGCTCTGGCCAGCCATCTACCCATTAGCCAATATCTCTTGCATGGGGATTGGTTCTCCCACTCCCATCCCAAGACCTTAGTCTCATTGGGCCCCAGTATGACCACCAAGAAGCATACATCATGTAGCCTAGCTGTCTCTCTAATAAGAAAATATTTCCTTATAAGAAATCAGACAGGTCAGACTATTTTCAGTGAATAGCTTAACTAATGAGCAGACCAATGAGTGTTGCTCCCTGACTGATTCTAATTGTTAAGCCCAGTAGGAACTTAGAACTGACCAGCCTCACTAGGGGACAAAGTGTAAACACACAATTCTTGAGCATCAACACAAAAGGTTGAACAAAATTAATTAAAATAGCATTAAGTGAGCGACCAGCTTAGTTTCACAGGAGAAAAAGGTGGAGCTGGCTGGGGCACTGGCGCTATGAAAGGTCTATAATGACACGAAGCTTCATGGATTGAAGTTCATTACCAGTGAACAGCAGGGGGAGAGCTCAGTTACTGACACTACTTTTACAGAATGGAAACGTACGCAGATGTTTACATGTCCTACAGACAACGCATTTCTATAGCCTATAACATTTTACAATAAAGATGAATACACCAAACAATTCACTCTAATGGGCCAAGTATCACATGCAGTTTAACATTTGTTTCTTATTTGGATGAGTGGTTGTTCGATGGCTTGAGGCAAATTTGAGATGGCTTGTGAGGAATTAAATGGTCTCGACTCCCCCTTGTGGCTGACAAAGGCACGCTGCAGGTCTAGGCATGGGCACAAATGGCCATCAACTACAGTAATTAATGTGCTCAAATTAAATTGATACATTTTCACTGGAGCAAACAATAAGGGGTCCATCACCATGTCAATATACACAAGGTTGTACAAACTGTATCCTATACCAGATGTGTCAATGTCAACAGTGCATTTATTATAATCAGGTCAAGTATTCATATTTCCCATTACAATGAAAGGCCATTCATCTGAACTCTGATTTATATACAGTTCTTTGGGATGTATAGGAGTTACTTCTCTTGGGAAGTGCAGCTCATTCCACTAAGGCACAGTACAGGTGACAGTCCACCAATGGACTGGGCTCTGGTCTAATGCTGGCCCCTTCCTTTAGGCCAGGGCAGGGAAGTCCTCTGGGTCATCAGGGTTTGGTGCCTGTCCCTGCTGGACCTGAGCCTGGGGAGAATCAGAGTCAACTTAGTGGGATGCCTGCATCAAGACATGAGCAAAGAACAAAGCCCAGCAGGCAATTGTAGTGCAATTCACAAATGCATGAGGCACCAGGGATTAAACAAAACACTTTGCTGCCCTCTACTGTGGTTTGAAACCCCTTCATGTACAGCCAAAAGGACCCAGTCAACCAGACACACCTTTTCAGGAGGCTTCTGAGGAGAAACGGTCTCTGGCCGTGTGGCTGGGCCACCTCGTCCACCCCCCCCTCTTCCTCTGGTCCCCCGTGAGGGTCGTCCCAGGCTGCCAAAGTCAATCTTCAGCTTGGCTGTGATGTCATTGGCAGGGCGACGGAGAGATGCAGCATCATCCTCCTCAACCTCAACCTGCTCCTGCTGAGTCAGAACCCAGGCAACGCAGACAAACACTTAGAGAAATCAGTACTGTGACTAGGGTTGTAAAACCACCAGTAATTTAACAAAGTTACTGGAATTTTGGTAATTGAATAAGTAATCTATGGTAACTTGTCATTTGTATTCATATTCAAAAAAAGATAAACCCGTGTCCATAAGTTTAGTGGATTCATTTTCAAATCAGGTCTTCAAAGATTTACCACCATTACAACTGTCACCAATTTGGCACCAAAACATTTTACAACAAAGACATTGAAAGATAAATAAGTATAAAATATCCTTCAATATTGCATGCCAAAACCCTCATATTATACAAACAGTATTCACTTATATCGGTTATTCAGGATAATGTTATACAGCATTGTCATTCTATTAAAATATATATATTCAAGTTCCCAAAATACTGGTAGTATTTACAGGTAATGCACTCTCACTTTTGCAACCTTAATTGTGATTCAATGAGAGGTACCAAACAGGAAAACGAGTGATTAAGCAGCCGGTATTTGCAGCATTTTACCAGGACTCCTCACCTCAACCTGTTTCTTGGACTTGTGGATGACCACTGAGTCAGAGGGCACAATGGTATCAGCCTTGCGCAGGTTGAACTCCTTCTTGGGCCGGTTCTGTTCTTGCAGGGCTTTCCACTCATCCAGAGACATCTCCACAGCAACATCCACCACTGCTTCCCCCTCGCCTTCATTCTCAGGGGCGCTGAAGAGACTCAACAGTTTGCTATGGCATATGAAAATCGAACACTCCAAAACGCATTCTATAACTAGAGTGAATTGTGAGTATTTAAAATGGGAGTCAGCATGTATATCCTAGTCTAAAAAATAAATTACAAAAATGGGTATTGCAGAAAGAATTAAACTATACATGTATACTGTTTGCATGGTCTCACTGGCTGATTAAATAGTGGTGCTGTGCTGGTGAACCATTTGTCACTCACAGATCTTCACCAGTCTCTGCCACCTCATCTCCGTCACCTCCCTCAGTCGCCGCAGCACCATCAGACGCCGCACTAAAAAAAACACATCAGGTTTAACTACAGTCACAATCATGCAAGACAATTCTCAGATGACGAACACTTGAGACATGGTTGTTGAACCACTCAATGAAGGCTTTTCTAATTCAGATCAGAAAGGAATACATTGGCTTTAATTTATATTTTTTCTAGACACAAGTCACAACATTCCACCATCCTTCCAAATCTCATCTTGTTGACTACTATTGGAAGTGTGGGAAACTTCAGTATCTGATTATGTGTTCGAATTTATCCTTCTTCCTTATTCGACCAAATTGGACATTTAAGTAGCCTGTGGCGTTAATTTGGAAACTTACGCTAGCTAGCTTGTTGCAAATCAGAAATGTTTTTCTGAGAACCTCTGGACCGCCAGCCACGGGGAAATATTTGATTGGTTTTACAAGTGGCAACAAGTCACTAGCATCCTCCTAGACCAGGAGTTCCAAAACTTTCTCCCTCGGGCCACCCTTCTAACCTTGTGCAGTCTATTACCACTTTCAAAAGTAAGTTGAAAGCCGGACTGACTTTCGGGGGGGACCCCACAACCCCTACTGGGGGGCGTGCCCCAGTCTGGGAACCACTGCCCTAGATTAGTGATGCACCGATATGACATTTTTGGCTTAAGCGATATTTTCCTTTACAACAAAAGATGCACAATAACCAATATTTAATTTTAGCAGCCTTACGCATTCTAGTACAGTTACATCACACACGGACGCAGTGGTCTAAGGCACTGCATCTCAGTGCAAGAGGAGTAACTACAGTCCCTGGTTCGAATCCAATTTGTATCACATCCGGACGTGATTGGGAGTCCCATAGGGCAGCGCACAATTGGCCCAGCATCATCCGGGCTGTGATTGTAAATAAGAATTTGTTCTAAACTGACTTGCTAAGTTAAATAAAGGTTACACACTACACTGACCAAAAAGTTATTTTTTGGGCATTTACGCATGTCCCCATTACCAGTAAAACAATCGAAACCCATTTCTTGCACTTACTTGCTGTGCTATTTCGTTGTTCATTTGTTCAGCCGTTTCATTCTCAACCAGGATTTCTATGGAACGCCGTTTGGGTCTTTGCACGTCAAAAAAGATAAGTCAAATAACACTACATAAATCTGTTTAAGTAGCTAGCTAACTATATAGCTATGTGTCACTTAAAATAACCCAAATTTACAAGACAGATTTCACCTTGGAGTTGTCTCGCTGAGATTATCTTACTCTTTCAAATGACTGCTCGACTTGACTGCTCGATCCACACAGCAAACACTGTGGGCTAGGTTAGGAATGCTGTTGCACATGTAGCGCACATATTTTACATGGCGTTATTACATCATGTACCTACGTTATACAAGTATGCACGGTAGCTTTGACATCATTTTTTAACATTGGCGTTACACTAGACATCGACAATACCAATGTTATCATTTTTAGCTAATAATCGTCCGATTCCGATATGTTCACCAATATATCGTGCATCCCTAACCTACTGTAATCCACCCCTTTTTAATAGTCTACCTGATGAGAACTTCCCCAGGCTTTTGAACAGAATGTGAAATGCCTGGGCTTCAGATGCTACTCCCCCAATTATAGCAGAGCTCTCATATAGCTAGTTAAACACTGTACTGAGCAAAAGCAAGGCGCTACAGAGGGTAGTGTGTACGGCCTACAACAGGCTGTGTCAGAGGAAGGCCCAAAAATTGTCCGACTCCAGCCTCCCAAGTCAGACTGTTGTTACCGCACGATATGCAGTACTGATGCAAGTCTGGAACCAACAGGACCCTGAACAGCTTCTACCCCCAAGCCATAAGACTGCTAAATAGTTAGTTCAACTACCTTTGTTACCTACATTGACCCATTTTACACCAACTCTCGACTCTTCTGTTTAGCTTTCCTGTTGCCTCGTCACAAAATCCCTACTGTTAGTCTACACCTGTAGTTTACGAAGCACCAACGGTCCTAGTGTGCATACTCACCTTATGTGGTCCCTCATAGATCCCCAGTTACGTGGACCACTGCCCCCTCGCTTCTCCTCTGACCGCACACCACTGAAACAGGCAAATGCTCAAACGTCACCAACCTCTACTTCACGAAAAAATGTATACGGGTTACGTGAGGTATTGATCTTACGTTCTATCACTGCCACTGTGGCGCTCGAACTCCCTCTTGCCTCTTTGGTCAAAGCCATCTGTGGATCTTATGTTGCCCCCGCCACGCATTCCTTTTCCACGGCCCCTTCCAGGACGCTCGCCCTGATCCACAGGCCTGTTGGGGTAGTGTGAGTAGTTATTACAGTCCTTGTGGCCAGAGTCAAAACACATACTCTAGACCAATGATAAGCCTTTGTTCTATCCAAGCTGATCTGAAAAGACTAGAATGGGGTAAGGAGTATGACAGCTCCACCAAGGGTGATGTTGGGCCAGGTAGAGTTTGAACTTGCATACAAGTAACCAGTTCTCAGATCTGCAAAGCAGTGTCAGCATGGAAAATAAACTGAAGGAAATTACACATGGGAATCCTTGTTTAATATGTGTCCAGTTTAATATGTGAAACCAGAAAAATGCCCACCTCGTGTATAACTACCTTTCAATAGAGTATCCTAAGGGTGCTTCACTGTCGTTCTGCCTTCGATCCCGGAAGCCAACTCGTCGCTCCTCTAGATGGCCAGGTGCACCTTGAGGATATTTTGAACCTGCACATAAATTAAAGCTTAATGTAGATGACAAATTATGCAACCAGCACCACACACACAAAACCAGTAGAACAGCCAACTAATCCAGAGAGGATCCAATTACCTACAATGTAACCAAGAGCTTGCTAGCCGATAGGTATTATCTCAAGGCCACAGCTTTCTTGTTTCTACCATTTAATGGGTAGCTATACTGAAGATAAAAAAAATTATTGGACGTTTTACTAAGCTACAGTTCATACACAGAAACCAGTCAAGTTAAACAAATTCATTAGGCCCTATTCTATGGATTTCACATGACTGGGCAGGGGTGCAGCCATGGGTGGTTAGAGGCCAAACCACTTGGTAGCTCAGCCAACCAGAATGAGTTTCTCCCACAAAGGGGCTTTATTACACCACAGAAATACACACTGCCCCCACAATCTTGCAGGTGAAGAAGCTGGATGTGGAGTTCTTGGACTAGTGTGGTTACAGTCCGCGGTTGTGAGGCCGGTTGGATGTACTGCCAAATTCTCTACAATGATGTGGGGGCAGCTTATGATAGAGAAATTATCTTTAAATTATCTGGAAACAGCTCTGGTGGATATTCTTGCAGTCAGCATGCCAATTGTACTCTCCCTCAACTTGGAGACATCTGTGGCATTGTGTTGTGACAAAACTTCACATTATGAAAGCTGTCTTATTGTCCCCAGCACAAGATGCACCTGTGTAATGATCATGCTGTTTAATCAGTTTCTTGACATGCCACACATGTCAGGTGGATGCATTATTTTGGCAAAAGGAATTCACTAAAAGGGATGAAAAATAAACATGTTGAAAAAGTTGTGCGTATGGCAAAAGTACATTTTACATGTTGCGTACATTTTTGTTCAGTACATTTTCAGACATTGCTAACCTGTACAGTGGTGTTATGACCCAAATCCAGGTTTAAGCCATCGTTAGCTAGCTGACTACCGTGGCAAGTCTACTAGCTAGATACATTCAAAGGCCTGTTCTGTATGACAACTAACGTTAGCTTGCATGTCATCGATTTAGCGGCAGCCTACCTGATTGCTAACTAAATTGTTAGCAATTTCACGAAAGTAGCACTGATTCAAGTAAAAATACCTAGCTAGAGCAAACCCATGTTGCACCGAACTAGGATGTTATCTACAGTAGTTACCGTTACATTTGGCTAGCTACAGTAGTTAACGACCCAACGCATCTAAACCCCAAAGTCTACAATCCCAGTTCCATAAACACGAAGGACAAACAGGAAGAGCCTCTTATTAAAGTTCACTAGCAAGCAAAGTTCGTCACGCCGCAACTGTGTAAGTTTAACTACACATGCAATACACCCGACACGTGCTGTCAATCTTTACTAGAAGAAGTTAGACACTTTCTTGAAGTAAACTAGATAGGCCTTCAGCTATCGCATCGACTTACCCTGTAAACTTTTAACGTGTGCATTGTCGCATTCCCCTGCACTCAATGGAGTTCTCCTGTCCTTTTGAGAGTCCTTCTTCACAAGTTTATCTGTAGTGGCAGTTTTTTTAGGCTCATCTTTCTTCTTTTTCTTCTGCTTCTCCACCTGAGCCTCGCGAATGATGTCGAACGGGTCGGCATCGTCGTCTAAAAGATGACCAAAGCGGTTTGTCACAGAGCACCCAAAACCAGCACTTTCGGTGTCGGTGGGTTCTTCAACAATTCCCTTCATGTTGAGAATGGAATTTTCCCCAAAAAATATACTGGAATACAATCTGGATTACACTTCTAAATCTATTGACCTTCTTTACGAGCCGAAGACCTCAAGAACAAACATATTGACCCGTGAATAAATCACGACTATTCCCCCTGGCTAAAATTCGAACAAACTCACTTGCATATTTGAGCATGCGGTTCGTCCAAAATGGCGGATAATTTATATTCAACCCATAATATTACAATATTATTCATGAGGTTAAGGACACCCCCCTTTTTAATATCATCACCATCACAGCCAAACAACATTTATTGGGCGCGTTAGTGACTATCGCTGGTCACCACCTGTCAAACTGTGTTGCATTCTGTGGATAAAAATGGTTCGACTTCCGCATACATGACGACTGTATGAACTTTATAACAAACATTTTTATCATCATATATTCTGCAAATCCAGCACCTTGCATACAGTGCCAGTGTATGAAAATGTCAATTTTTGGTCTACTATTCATTTTAAATATTTATT
Source organism: Oncorhynchus mykiss (assembly GCF_013265735.2). Lineage (NCBI taxonomy): Eukaryota > Metazoa > Chordata > Actinopteri > Salmoniformes > Salmonidae > Oncorhynchus > Oncorhynchus mykiss. The sequence continues at coordinate 19,509,136 of NC_048593.1, forward strand.
TAGTCATTTCAAAAGTAAATTCAAATAATGAAATATATCCCTTGATTTAACCAGGTGAAGAGAACTGATCTTTTGCACAGTGTGGCTGCAAAGTAGATACCTGTTTTCATCATGCCAAGCATCAGAAAATAAAACACCACTGCTCATAGCTAATGAAATCAAATGGTTCACATCATTAATTGTGATAACCGTTGATCTCAGGCAGCTGTACACCCGTAGCTGGATAATTTTTGACCAACAGTTTCTTGGCGATACTTTCTTTGTTCTCAACTTAGAAGAAAATGGGGATTTGTAAACTTCCATCGATAGTTGCAGGTGGAACGTTGGAATTTAGAAAATGCTCTATTATTTAAAGCTTCAATATGTAACTTTAAGGGCATCCTGACCAAATTCACATAGAAATGTGAGTTACAGATCTGTCATTTTCTATGCTTCCCGTTCTTAGGCGTAGCTGCAAATACAATCGTTTTGGTTATTGCAAAGATAGCTCACAGCGGATTAGATGATCCAATGATTCTGTACACTATACATTGCTTGTTTTGTTACAAACAGAAATTAGGCGAACTATTCGAATTTTTGCAACCAAGAAATTACAGTTGAAGTCGGAAGTTTACATACACCTTAGCCAACTACATTTAAACTCAGTTTTTCCACAATTCCTGAAATTAAATCCTAGTAAGAATTCCCTGTCTTAGGTCAGTTAGGGTCACCACTTTATTTCAAGAAAGTGAAATGTCAGAATAATAGTAGAGAATTATATATTTCAGCTTTTATTTATTTAATCACATTCCCACTGGGTTAGAAGTTAACATACACTCAATTAGTATTTGGTAGCGTTGCCTTCAAATTGTTTAACTTGGGTCAAACGTTTCAGGTAGCCTTCCACAATAAGTTGGGTGAATTTTGACCCACTCATCCTGACAGAGCTGGTGTAACTTAGTCAGGTTTGTAGGCCTCTGCTCGCACATGCTTTTTCAGTTCTGCTCACACATTTTCTATGGGATTGTGGTCAGGGTGTTGGGATGGCCACTCCAATACCTTGACTTTGTTGTCCTTAAGCCATTTTGCCACAACTTTGGAAGTATGCTTGGGGTCATTGTCCATTTGGAAGACCCATTTGCGACCAAGCTTAAACTGATGTCTTGAGATGTTGCTTCAATATATCCACATCATTTTCCTACCTCATGATGCCATCTATTTTGTGAAGTGCACCAGTCCCTCCTGCAGCAAAGCACCCCCACAACATGATGCTGCAACCCCCACAACATGATGCTGCAACCCCCATGCTTCACGTTTGGGATGGTGTTCTTCGGCTTGCAAGCCTCCCCCTTTTTTCTCCAAACGGTTATATTTTTTCCCCCATCAGACCAGAGGACATTTCTCCAAAAAGAACGATCTTTGTCCCCATGTGCAGTTGCAAAACATAGTCTGGCTTTTTTATGGCGGTTTTGGAGCAGCGGCTTCTTCTTTTCTGAGCGGCCTTTCAGGTTATGTCGATATAGGACTCGTTTTACTGTGGACATAGATACTTTTGTACCCGTTTCCTCCAGCATCTTCACAAGGTCCTTTGCTGATGTTCTGGGATTGCTTTGCACTTTTCGCACCAAAGTATGTTCATCTCTAGGAGACAGAGCACATCTCTTTCCTGAGCGGTATGTCGGATGTGTGGTCCCATGGTCTTTATAAGTGCGTAATATTGTTTGTACAGATGAACGTGGTACATTCAGGCGTTGCTCCAAAGGATGAACCAGACTTGCGGCGGTCTACAATTTTTTTTCTGAGGTCTTGGCTGATTTACCCATGATGTCAAGCAAAGAGGCACTGAGTTTGAAGGTAGGTCTTGAAAATACATCCACAGGTACACCTCCAATTGACTCAAATAAAGTAAATTACCCTATTAGAAGCTTCTAAAGCCATGACATAATTTTCTGGAATTTTCCAAGCTGTTTAAAGGCACAGTCAACTTAGTGTATGTAAACTTCTGACCCACTGGAATTGTGATACAGTGAATTATAAGTGAAATAATCTGTCTGTATATAATTGTTGGAAAAATTACTTGTGTCATGCACAAAATAGATGTCCTAACCAACTTACCAAAACTATAGTTTAACAAGACATTTGTGGTGTGGTTGAAAAACAAGTTTTAATGACTCCAACCTAAGTGTATGTAAACTTCCGACTTAAACTGTATGTAGCGACTTCTGCATATTGCACCTTTAATAATAATAATACAAAATTGCTCTGTGAAATAATCAGACTATTTGAGTCTTTTTGTGGGCTGCTCTAGTGTAATTGGTGTTTCCATTGTCTTGTAATTCCAAGCTGGAAAGTACCCAGGGCCTTGCCTTGGCTCCAACATAGAGCAGATCCGCCGCAGCCATGGCCCAGTGAGACACGGATGCCGGCCCGTGTAGATGGAAACAGACAAGTCTGAGCCTTTTGGGTTAAACACTGGGGTAAATTCACCTCACAAAGCAACTGTCTTGATTGATGGAGGTTGTTGATTCTTCTTGCCACAAGTCTTTAGTGTCACACAGAGCCTACATTAACATAAAACACTGGCAGCCCACTGGTGTGGGGGTAAGTCTCACTGGAACAGCAATGGTAGTGTGTTCAGATTTATATCACGAAGCGTGCACACACAGCGTGAATACACAAGACGCAGCATGCATACTCACCAAGCTCACCTTTACATGGTTTTGACCATGCTTCAGTTAATGGAAATCTGAACACACAACCAGCACTTTGAAACGTTGGTTTAATAATACTTTCCGGTGGATATATTGTCAAATCTCTGCCCACATAAGGACCAACCACGCAGGTAACAGGTAGAGTAGGTTCAAATGTCATTTTAGTCAACATTCCAGCTTGCAGAGGACCATTTCCTGAATGAAACGAACACAAAGATATTCCAGACATTAGTGGATTTAGAAATTCACGCATCTGGTCCCCGGGCAAATCCCTCTGTGACCATCATATTTCATTCCATTCCAGTCTTTAGTCCAGTCATGGCCAGCTCTGGAATTACTTGCCTATTAAATAAATTTATGCTTGATCTAGCAATAGGGTACAGAGACTCTGTAAGAAGGGTGTGGCACAATTGAGGTGCCTCTGGAGGTTTGCAGAGGACAAATCGAGCTCTGTACTGCATCGGCAAGCGCCTCGCACATTTTGTAACAATGTGGAGGGCTCCATATAGCTCCGCATTGACATGATTTGTTAGGTTGGGGCGTGAGGTCCTGTACAAACAAACTCACTTCCATGACATCTTCCTTTACAACAGCGCTGCGTAGAAGAATGAATGCCTTGACTTCTTAGAGGCCGTATCACCAGTAAATGCTGTACGGCCATTGCAGGTCGGATTGACCACGCAGAAACTTCAAGGCAGGGCGGAAAGTCATTCCATGGAGGGCCTAGTGTCTGCTGGTTTTTGACATTTCCTTTCAATTAAGACCTATAAAACCAGGTGAGTTCCTTACTAATTAATGAACTTTATTCAACAACCAAGTATGAGGAGCGAAAACCCGCAGACACTCAGCCCTCATGGAATGAGTTTGACACGTGCTTCAAGGGATACGAATAAGAAGTGTTTTGTAACATTAGGCCCTAAAGCAAGTGTTGATGTGTGAAGAGATGATCACAGTAGTAATGTAAAGGGGATTTCATTTTTTGTTTTTTATTTGTTCCATCACCACAGCACTGTGTTGGCTACGCAAGTAGATGAGTGTTAGTATTTACTTCCTATCCTCACGAGGCTAGACCTTTATTGCTGGCAGTGTTGAATTATAACCACCACAGATCAGCCAGGCAAAACTCAAAATGTCACCCTCATCTATTGGGTGTAATATTAATTAATTGAATGCAATCAGAACACCACACAACAAAACTATTGCTCACTCAAGGCAAAATTCCAATTAAAACTTGTTAGGAAAGTATTGACTTTTCCCGTTGATTCAATAAATATTTCCCAAAATATCTTATCTACACATTGAAGACAAAACAACGACATCTTCACTGAACAAAAATTGTGTTGGTCCCATGTTTCAAAAGCTTCTTTCTCTCAAATTCTCTTCACAAATCTGTTTACATCCGTTAGTGAGCATTTCTTTGCCAAGAAAATCCATCCACCTGAGGCATATCAAGAAGCTGATTAAACAGCATGATCATTACACAGGTGCACCTTGTGCTGTGGACAATAAAAGGCCACTCAAATGTGCAGTTTTGTCACAACACAATGCCACAGATGTCTCAAGTTGAGGGAGCGTGCAATTGGCATGCTAACTGCAGGAATGTCCACCGAAGCTGTTGCCAGATAAATTAACATGACATTTTCTACCATATGCTGCTTTCAATGTCGTTTTTGGCCTCACAACCACAGACCATGTGTACGGTGTCGTGTTTGCGAGCAGTTTGCTGATGTCAACGTTGTGAACAGAGTGCCCCATGGTGGAGGTGGGGTTATGGTGTGGGCAGACATAAGCTACGGACAATGAACACAATTGCATTTTAGCGATGGCAATTTGAATGGACATTGCCGTGACGAGATCCTGAGGACCATTTTTAAAAAAGGTATTTGTAACCAACAGATGCATATCTGTATTCCTAGTCACATGAAATCCATAGATTAGGGCCTAATATATTTATTTTATTTGACTGATTTCCTTTATGAACTGTAACTCAGTAAAATCTTTGAAATTGTTGCATGTTGCATTTATATTTTTGTTCAGTATACATCCAAACAGTAGAGTAGAATTGTCTATTGTGCCTTTAAAAGTATAATCTCTCCATCAAATGAAACTGAACATCTATGAAATAAGCCCATCCCATTATACAGAGGGATCAGGTTTTCTTCAGAGTGATCCTGTACATTTTTTCCAATGACTGTTTTCTAGTTGAACTTGCACCTATGAAGTTTCAGGTTTTGGACACATGCATAGCCATTCCCACATTTGTTGGACACAAACACTTTCACAAACACTAAAATGCAATTGTGTTCATTGTCCGTAGCTTATGTCTGCCCATACCATAACCCCACCTCCACCATGGGGCACTCTGTTCACAACGTTGACATCAGCAAACTGCTCGCAAACACGACACCATACACATACGCGTAAGGCTTTGAGAAACTAAATGACTTGTCTGGGAGAATCTCTTGCCACTTCACAAGCATATGGTCTGTCCCGTGTGAGTGCTCATGTGGTCTACAAGAGTACACTTTATCGTGAAACCTTTCCCACAAATGCAACAGTTGAATGGTCTCTCGCCTGTTTGACTGAGGCATGTGGATATCAAATGTAGCCTTCATTGTGAAACTTTTACCACAAATATAACAGTTGAATTTTTTTCTCCTATGTGTATGTGCTGATACAGCACAGATTTGTGATAGCAGCCTTTACCACAGTGGCTACAGACGTGACTTTGAAGTTAAGAAGGCAAGTGAATCATCTTGTGTTTCTTGGCGTCGGCACGCGATGATGCGAGGTAAAGCCTTCCCCACATATATTACACGCGTAAGGCTTTTCACCAGTGTGACTGCACTGACGTATTTTAAGGATTGTTAATTGGGTGAAACCTTTACCACCAGTAGTACAAACGTACAATTTCTGCCCTGTGTGAGAAAGCCTGGGTTACAGAACTTTTTACCACATATTACAGGCAAAAGATTGTTCTCACCAGTATGTATGTACGATCGTGCCATTTGAGCCTGGTTGCATCAGATAGATCACAGACATACTGGTAGTCTCTTTTTCTGGTATGGATGGAGGCCACATGTCATTTGAGAGCACTTGCACCCCGGAAGCATGCCACATGAATTAGAGACAGGTTCTTGTCCAGTGTGCATGGTTTTGTCTTTCAAAAGTGTGCGAGATGAAAACACTTGGCGCATACGTCACAGACAGTCGGTTTCTCTCTGATATGGGCAAATGTGCTTTGAGCTGGCTTGCTCAACAGTAACTCTTGCCCATAAACCACAGACAAAAGGTTTCTGTCCAGTTTGTAAAGTCATATGATCTTTGAGACTGGTTGAAAGACGGAACCCTTTGCCACATGCATCAAAGTGATAAGCCCTTGCTTGAGGAGTTGCACTCTGACTGGATAAGGATGAAAGGAAAAGCTTGCCACAGGATTCACAGCAATACTTCTCCTTTGAGTGCTCTGCTTTATGAAGATCCCATTGATACCATGACTGAAAGGTCTTAGACAGCAGCTGTGTGCCCTTTCCTCGTGATCACTGAAGTTGTGCCTTTTCAGAGCATGTTCCCCACAGAATATTTTTTCACATGTTGTGCAGGTGTTCCGAGTTGGGTTAAGCTCCCTGTGTTTGACCTAACTACTTCTCAACGCAAACATCTTCCCACAATCTGCGCATTTGAAGGTCTTCTCTTTAGAAAGCACCACCAAGAGGTGATTACTACACCCTGTCTTTGTACTAAAACCTTTCCCACACTGCGGGCAACTAAAGGGTTTGATGTGAGAATTAAGGTGGGCTTAAGCATATATCTCCAATTGAAACACTTTCCACAAAAGTTGCAAATGAAGGGCTTCTTCGCTGCTCCGGTGGCAGCGCTTCTATCCGAACTTTGGGCTATATTTAAAGAATCACCATTCTGCACATTATCTCCAATCCTGCCTGGGTTTGGTTCTGTGTTTGAGGGATGGCCATCTTGTTTCTCTGGGTCTGATGCAGGTGAGATCTGGGGATTAAGGTGAACTTCCTCTTGATGATCAAATTCAGAGAGCAATACCACATCTGCAACAGAGGTTGCTGAGGCACAAATGTAAAACAAACTACTGCATTACATATATGAATAATATTGTGGATATGAATGACCATTTCTCATAAATAACTTTAACAGCAATGTACCCACCCTTAAAAAGTATTCCTTAATAGTCTGATGGTGGCATTTACCCCAATAAATGCATAGGAACACTAATTTTAAATGTTTTTTTGACAGATTGTCCTGAATATCCTTAATCATAAAAAGTCACTCAAAAGTTGGCTAAATGGTGGTAGTGGTACCACGATGCCATTAGCTGACTGATTCAAGTAATATGTTTCATAAAATTGCACAATACAATACGGCTATTGGACTTGACCATGTCTACCCATATTCAGTGTGGTCTTGTCAACGTCTCAGTGTTTCTCTGATTATCTTTGTCTGAGTCAGCCCAAGGGGAGGTCTGGGAGTAAAAATCCTCTTCCTCTTGATGAGCCTCCTCAGAGAGAGGGTCAGAGCAGTAGTTGTAGAAATGAATACGGTCTCAAAAAAAATCAGTATGTGTAAAAAAAATAAGACATGCAACAACACCAAAAATATTCCTCATTATAAATCTGCTAGCTAAGAATTTAATTCCAGTGTTTGATACTTGTCAAATGTATTCTCTTTTTGGACATAGAAATCAGCCTAGTTGAGTTGAGTTTATTTTTTATTTTTACAGGGCCAGTGCACATTAATCAACGTTTCAGTAAAAGTGCCGGTTTTAGCCAGCCGGCTAATTTTCAACCGCAGTCCCTGGGCAGGTTATTTAAAAACAATTACAATATAGACAATAGCAGCATAGAACAAGCAAGACATAGCAACATAGGACAAGCAAGACATAGCATACAGACAGAGCAACATAGGACAAGCAAGACGTAGCATACAGACAGAGCAACATAAAACAAAAAGCAGCAAGACAAAATTCATAAAAGCAACAAAGTGTTTCCACACCTCACAAGCTACAGACAACAGACAACATGGAAAGCGGCAACACACAGCTAGGGACCATGTTCACAAATCTGATTGACCTTTAGCCATGTCTTCAAGCATTTTGTGAAAGTGTGATATGTGGTGCAGTTATGTGTGTCTGATGGCAGTGTATTCCAGACATGGGAAGCTCTCACAGAGAATGCAGATTTACTAAAGGTGCTTTTCCTTAGGGGAACTATACAGTCACCTCTCATGGCAGACCTTGTGGATCTGCTGCCATATGTCTGGGTTTTCTGTTTAACAAAAATATTGAGTGGAGGGGGAGCCAGGCCAGTAAGGATCTTGAATACAAGACATGCGTCGGTGTATTGCACAAGATTTTCCCAACTCAAGAGCTCATGCTTTCTAAGAATGTGACAATGATGATGGCTATTGGGCTTCCTATCAAGCACTTTGAGAGCCTGTTTGTAGACAGACTGAATAGGTTTTAATGTTGTACAGCAAGCTTGGGCCCAACTAGTCAAGCAGTATGTTAAGTGGGGGAGTATCATAGATTTGAAGTACAGTTTTGATGCCAAGGTATGATGCCAAGGTACTTAAAATCGGATACCACCTGGAGCTTCTCCCCTGACACATAGATATCTGGCTCAGTAGCATCTGTTGCCCTCTTTGTGAAGAACATGCAAACAGTTTTTTTCACATTGAGATGCAAACACGAGTCACTGAGCCACTTTGTAACCTGGACCATTACAGTAGTGAGTTCTTGTGCAGCTTGTTGTTTGCTCTTTACATGCACATATATCACTGTATCATCTGCATACATTTGAACTTCAGACCCAGTACAGACAGAAGGCAGATCATTAATGTACAGGCTGAACAGGAGGGGCCCCAGTATTGACCCTTGGGGCACGCCCACATCATAGCTACGAGTGGGCGACAGCTCATTGCTCACTCTCACACACTGAGTTCTGCCTTCAAGGTATGATTTCATCCATCTCAAGGCATCAGGGGAAAAGTTGAACTTGGACAATTTTGTGATGAGAATCTCATGGTTAACAGTGTCAAAAGCCTTCCTTAGGTCCAGAAACACAGCCCCAACAGCACCCCCTTTGTCCATCTTGGACTTCACATTTTCCAGAAGAAAGCAGTTGGCTGTTTCTGTGGAGTGTTTCGCTCTGAAGCCAAACTGCATGGAGTGTAATGTGAAGGGGCTGTTGTTGAGGTGGGCAATCAGTTGTTCTGCTACACACTTTTCAACAACCTTTGACACCACAGTAGTATTGACATCATGCATTACACATGCACTGTTCATGTTGATATCATTATCTGTTCAGGTAGCTAGCTAAGTGGGTTATTAAGTAGGGAGGGAGTACAAATTGAACTAGTCTAGAACACTTGCTGATTTTGGCTGACAAGTTATACATTTCCACACAATTAGAATACTTCAGCTTACACACACACCTTTAATGACCAATGATCTATCTAGGCGGACGCATTTATTCTCTGATACAGTCTATGGGTGTGTACCTTTTGGTGCGCCTTCCACCTCAATCCCTTTTTCCCGACTGACACTCGTTCCTGTGGAAGTCTTCTCCCTTTTGACCATTATCACGTTCATTAACATCGCCCTTTTTTTCCAACATCTTCATGAATATTGTATCTGAAAGATTAAAATATGAAGTTAGAGCGACCTAACAGGTTCCAATTGATGTTCAGGTAGCGAACTTGGTAGGTGGGCAGACGACAGTAGTTACAGATGAGAGGTGGAGTATCTGGTTCAGTAACAGTTAACGCGTTAGCAAGGTAACCTTCACTGGTAAAAGTTTGTAGCTATCTAGTTTGCTAGCCAGCCACGTTTTCACCAGCAAACTCGTTTTTCCGACCAAATGTGTAGTCACTATCTAGGTTTTGTTCACACGAAGTTTATTCTTCAGCAAACTAATTTCCTTATTCTGCTGAACCAACATCAGACTCATAACAACAGCGAAGGAGTCTACTCATCTATCTGCGCAACTGCAACTAATACCTAGACAATGGTGGATAATTGTGTCTGAAAAGTCTCGTTACTCAACATTGCTGCAAGCGAAAACAATTATATTCGTGATTTATGAAATCACCCTTCTCAAAAAGTATTGAATATAATTATAATTTCGATTACTGTTAAGTATCGATGTGAGAATCTTTTTAAAATAATTTTAACATTTAAAAAAATCATAATACAAAAATCAACTTACATGAACTACATCAAACATGTCTAACAAAATAAAACACAAGAAAATACTCAAACATTCAAAAAATATCAATAATACAAAAAATAAACAGTTTTAGTGCAATTGTATTCACTCTGAAAAAATCGTATTATAATGATTCAGGAAGACGTTATTCACTAGGGTTAATGTTTTAATAAGATCATTAAATTCAATCAGAAAAATGTGTAATTTTGGTAGAGAATTTTGGAATTTTTGTGTGTGTATGAAGTATTTGGCAACAAGAATTTAGAAAATGCACAATAATTTCAGTGGTCTTGTTATCATTGCAATAGTAACATATTATATCGTTCATGTCAAAAACATAGGCATTGTTCATAATGGTAAATAAGTATTTTGCTAGGTTTTCCTAAAATTCTGGCACACAAGCGAGACAGATTCTCACCTTCTTTTTCACAGAAAACACATGAACCACAAATTTGGATATCATAGAATTACATGGATATATCTTATGTTAAAGTGCACTTCCTTAACTTTGTTTGGTATACAGAATTTGTAAGGCCTTTTAACCATGCATTTTAACAGACAAGGTCAGGAATAAGCATGTTCCAGAAAAACTTTCCTCTCGGTGTAAGTTGGTTTTGTGAATGAAGAATTTGTCTTATACATTTATTACAACAAGATTTCTCAAGTAAGCCCACGCCTTCCAATCTGAGTTCTGGATAAACTTTGATCATTCCCAAAACTAAGATGAGTTTTCATTAGTGTAGTTAGACTACTGGGAACGGCGTTGATCACAGAAATAAACTCTCTGAAAGGTATTGGAAACTCTTTCAATGTTATAAATTGTTCACATGTGAGAATATTACCCTTGTCGTCGAAAATATCAAGAACAAAGTCAATATTCCTCTCATGCCAGCTGGGGTAGAACAATGTTCCAGTTGATTCCTTATAGTTATGTCTGAATTATTCCACAAAATAGCTTTATGTGGGGAACAATTGTCCAGGAAACATTTTCCAGGCCATTATAGCTTGTTGGTGAAACCTAGCCAATTAGAAGGTAATCTTACAGGAATATAATTACATTTCAGTAAAAATTGAAGACCTCACAATTTATTTAACACATTATTTGGAATGAAATACCATATTGAATCAGTATTGATCAAACACTTTTTCAACCAGTTTATCATGAGTGTTATTTATGTCAACAAAATCCAACACTTCTAGACCGCCTTCAGCTCTTTTGTTAGAAAGACAGATTTTTGTAGTTTGTGAGACTTATTTTTCCAGATGAAGTCAAGAAAGGTCTTATTGATCTCTTTACAAATAGCAGGATTTACACATAACAATAGTGAGGGGTACAGAAAATGAGACAGGAAATCATGCGAGGAAATCATCTTTTGAATTTTTAAAGTTTTTTAAAAAGTTTTATAAAAAATTACATGAACCTTTCCTTTTTATATTATTTTGTTTCAGTCGTAGTTTTAGTGTTAGGGACAGAAAATGACCTATGCGTCCATTTATGTGTTGTATAGTTTTTTGGGATGTCACGTCTTGCCACAGTGAGGCAGTAATATATAAACTGATGGGTTAAGGTCATAGGTTAGGTTAGGTTTAAAGGTATGCTCAGCAAGATGACGTAGATGCACAAAGTAAATAGTAGTAGGGTCAATTCCAGCAACAACCAGGGGTGTTAAAGCATGAGGCTAAACTTGTCAGCTATTTTGGTCTCAGTTGTGTCCCACAGTTGTGAAGCGCACCCGTGCACATACTCTGCACTGTAAAACTTTTTTGACAATGTTGATTCAAATGTACAATTGCAAGGCAACCAGCTGCAATAGGATTGAGTTGCCTCAACCTTTGGGCATATAGCTAAACCAACATATGTTCTCAAGTTTTTATTTAATCTTTATTTAACTAGGCAAGTCAGTTAAGAACCAATTATTTTTTTACAATGACGGCCTACCCCGACCAAACCCTCCCCTAACCTGGACAACGCTGGGCCAATTGTGCACCACCCTATGGGACTGCCGGTCGTGATACAGCCCGGGATCAAACTATGGTCTGTAGTGACGCTTCTAGCACTGAAATGCAGTGCCTTAGACCGCTTCGCCACTCGGGCGCCTTATAACTATTTGTTGAACTGTATGCTTACTCAACTTACAATTTTAGGTTGAGTGAACATATAATTACATTTTAAAAATGTATTCCTTATTTGCATATTTTCCAGTGTAGAATGTAACTCCTTATGACAATACATTACATATATCATAAAGCCTTCTTTGCCAAGTTACACCTTAACGCAGTGGTCTGAAACTCCTGGTTTACAGGCCACATCAAGCCTGCAAGCAAGTCACATTATGCTGGCTTGCAAAGTGATGTGTTATTCCTATTGGAATCAGGCAGTGAGTTAATCACCCACAACCTGCATTGAGAATAATTTCCAGGGTAGGTGATATTGATTATTGAGACTACCTAAAGCACAAAAACTGTTATTTACTTTTGTGTAGCATAAGATTAATCAACCAAGCTATGTACATGCAAAAACACAGGTGAATTTAACCATGTTCCTGTCCTGCTAAGCATTCAAAATGTAATAAGTACTTTTGGGTGTCAGGTAAAATGTATAGAGTAAAAAGTACATTATTTTCGTTAGGAATTAAGTGAAGTAAAAGTAAAAGTTGTCCAAAAAAATAAATAGTAAAGTAGTACTTTAAAGTATTTTTACATAAGTAGTTTTCACCACTGAACATTACACAACAAGTTGGAAATTGCAAATTCAACAATGAGTGGTTTGGAAGGAATCAGTGCCTAACTGCAAGTATTGAAAAGCAATCACTGTTATTCAGTGGAGTGGGTGTGTGGTCCCAAGTCTGAGTTTAAGGGTCTCTTTTCCAAGCTTCAAATGATAAATATTCAACATTGGCCATGCTGTCAATCCAGCATCACTTCTGCCACGTTCAAAACAACTGAAAACCTGGAAAACTGGGAAATCTCAGACTTCAGTGAGCGCCGACTGGGAAAATACGTTTTGAACGGTCATCCAACTCAGAATTGCAAGTCGGGAACTTGGGTCTCTTTCTAGAGCTCTGACCTGAAGATCACTGATGTCATCATGATTCAATCTGGTCTTGAACGCACCATAAATCCAGAGAATGACAGATTTTTATGACAAAATTTGCCCATGAAGGACCGTAGCGCCACCTTCCTGTTCAAGTGAGCACAGCACAACACGGTGAGTCCAAAGATGTATTGTATGCTGCTGAATAAATTATGTAGTATGCCAGGGAGATATGAATACTGTAGTTAAGAAAGCAATGCTAAGTATGTTGTGAAGTAAGATGTTAGTAGCCCATGTGCCTCACCCTAATAATTTGGTCCCTTTTCCCTTCATAATTTCACCTAATGTTCTGACTTAATGGTGCACATGTAGCCTATTGCCTGTTTTAGATAAATGTAATCATTGTAGAGTTGAAGTCGGAAGTTGACATACACTTTAGCCAACTAAATTTAAACTCAGTTTTTCACAATTCCTGACATTTTGATCCTCGTAAAAATCCCCTGTCTTACGTCAGTTAGGATCACCACATTATTTTAAGAATGTGAAATGTCAGAATAATAGTAGAGAGAACGATATATCACATTCCCAGTGGGTCAGAAGATTACATATACTCAATTATTATTTGGTAGCGTTGCCTTTAAATTGTAACTTGGGTCAAACTTTTCGGGTAGCCTTCCATAAGCCTCCCCACAATAAGTTGGGTGAATTTTGGCCCATTCCTCCTGACAGAGCTGGTGTAACTGAGTCAGGTTTCTAGGCCTCATTGCTCACACAGGCTTTTCCAGTTCTGCCCACAAATTTTCTATAGGATTGAGGTCAGGGCTTTGTGATGGCCACTCCAATACCTTGACTTTGTTGTCCTTAAGCCATTTTGCCACAACTTTGGAAGTATGCTTGGCGTCATTGTCGATTTGGAAGACCCATTTGCGACCAAGCTTTAACTTCCTGACTGATGTCTTGAGATGTTGCTTCAATATATCCACATCATTTTCCTACCTCATGATGTCATCTATTTTGTGAAGTGCACCAGTCCCTCCTGCAGCAAAGCACCAGCACAACATGATGCTGCCACCCCCGTGCCTCACGGTTGGGATGGTGTTCTTCGGCTTGCAAGCCTCCCCTTTTTTTCTCCAAACAGTTCTATTTTTGTTTCATCAGACCAGAGGACATTTCTCCAAAAAGTACGATCTTTGTCCCCATGCGCAGTTGCAAACCATAATGTGGCTTTTTTTATGGCGGTTTTGGAGCAGTGACTTCTTCCTTGCTGAGCGCGCCTTTCAAGTTATGTCGATATAGGACTCGTTTTACTGTGGATATAGACACTTTTGTACCTGTTTCCCCCAGCGTCTTCACAAGTCCTTTGCTGTTATTCTAGGATTGATTTACACTTTTCGCACCAAATTACATTCATCTCTAGGAGACAGAACGCGTCTCCTTCCTGAGTTGTATGGTGGCTGCGTGGTCCCATGGTGTTTATACTTGCGTACTATTGTTTGTACAGATGAATGCGGTACCTTCAGGCGTTTGGAAATTGCTCCCAAGGATGAACCAGACCTGTGGAGGTCTAAAAAAAAAATCTGAGGTCTTGGCTAATTTCTTTTGATTTTCCCATGATGTCAAGCAAAGAGGCATTGAGTTTGAAGGTAGGCCTTGAAATACATCCACAGGTACACCTTCAATTTACTCAAATGATGTCAATTTGCCTATCAGAAGCTTCTAAAGCCATGACATAATTTTCTGGAATTTTCCTAGCTGCTTAAAGGCACAGTCAACTTAGTGTATGTAAACTTCTGACCCACTGTAATTGTGATTAAGTGAAATAATCTGTCTGTAAACAATTGTTGGAAAAATGACTTGTGTCATGCACAAAATAGATGTCCTAACCAACTTGCCAAAACTCTAGTTTGTTAACAAGAAATTTGTGGAGTGGTTGAAAAACGAGTTTTAATGACTCCAACCTAAGTTTATGTAAACTTCCGACTTCAACTGTATATTGTAAGAGCTTTCATTGTCTTTTTATGTCCCCTTTATTTATCCTATGGTTCTGACTTGGTGTACAGGGAGAATACTGTAAGAATGGTCCATGTTCTGAATTCTGTCTTGGTACATTTCAAAAGTGCTGAACAAATAGTTATATTGACTACGTCCGTTCTAGCTTGCTCATTAATGACTTAAATTAAATTTACAGATTGCCTCTTCTCCGCTCATCGTTCCCTTATGCCGTAGTTTGTACATCTCAATTCTCAGTAGAAACCACATTTGTTTAAGCAAGTCAGCCTTATCAGCTATGTTTTTTTAAAGGCAGTAAATGAGTCTGAATTAACTGTTTCGCTCCCAGAAAAGGCTCCGCTGATAGCCAAGTGTAGCAGTGGTAAGGATTCACTCCATGGTGCTGAAAAGAAAGCTCTGCTTTTGGGACAGCTTTATGTAGGCCCTAACAGTTTGTGGGCACTGTTTGTCACCGTTATAGTGCAATTCATGTATTGTTTAGTGTTGTGGCTTTACTGGCATGCATCTGCAACATTTCTATTTTTTGCCCCCACCACAATTTACATGCTAAAATCCCTTTTACATCCACCACATGGGTTTGCAATGAACATAAATATAAATGCAACATGTAGAGTGTTGGTTTCATGAGCTGAAATAAAAGATTCCAGAAATGTTCCATTCGCACAAAAAAGCTTATTTCTCTCAAATGTTGTGCACCAATTTATTTACATCCCTGTTAGTGAGGATTTCTCCTTTGCCAAGATAATCGATCCACCTGACATGATTAAACAGCATGATCATTACACAGGTACACCTTGTGCTGGGAACAATAAGTCTACTCTAAAATGTGCATTTTCCCCCCTCATTTTTAATCTCAGCCCCCATCCCCGCAGGAGGCCTTTTGCCTTGCATCATTTTAAATAAGAATTTGTTCTTAACTTACTTGCCTATTTAAATAAAGGTTAAATTAAAAAAAACACTGAGTTTCAGAAACATTAGGAACACCTTCCTAATATTAAGTTCCCTCAGAACAGCCACAATTCGTTCGGGTGTTGACAGGGTGTTAAAAGCATTTGACAGGGATGCTGGCCAATGTTGACTCCAAAGCGTCCCACAGTTGTCAAGTTGTCTGGATGTCCTTTGAGTGATGGACCATTCTTGATACACACAGGAAACTGTTGAGTGTTGAAAATCTAGCAGCGTTGTAGTTATTGACATACTCAAACCAGTACGCCTGGCACCTACTACCATACCCTGTTCAAAGGCACTTAAATATTTTGTTTTGCCCATTCATTCTCTAAATGGCACACATACAATCAATCAATAACATGTATTTATAAAACCCTTCTTACATCAGCTGATTTCTCAAAGTGCTGTACAGAAACCCAGCCTAAAACCCCAAACAGCAAGCAATGCAGGTGTAGAATACACAATCCATGTCTCAATTGACTCAAGGCTTAAAAATCCTTTAACCTGTCTCCTCCCCTTCATCTACATTTATTGAAATAGATTTAACAGGTGACATCAATAAGGGATCATAGCTTTCACCTGGATTCACCTGGTCAGTCAATGTCATGGAAAGAGCATGACTTATTTGCTCTATGATAAGATATTAATTTTTTATTTATTTTTTACAATGACAGTTTGTAATATTCCTCCCACTCAGGATGGACCTGTTTTTACTCCACGACAGCTATCATATTTAGCACAATCCTACAAAGAAGACACGCTATTTTGTTCTCCAGCATTGTGACTTTCTATGTGATTCGTCAGTCCGATAGGTTAGGCCAGTTATTTTACCCAGTAAAATTTGGCCAGCTTGAACAATTTGAAAACACTTGCTGTTCACTAGTAAAATAAGCTCTGCACACAATCACACAGCTCCGATGTTTCTTGCGTCAGATGAGTCTCCTCCAGCTACTGTCACAGACGCCAAGGCCATGGCAGTGTGGTATCCCTGGCAATGTGATTTTCACAAATTAGTCACAAATCAGCATGCCAGAGACACACACAGCCACAACAAAGGAGAACTCCACACTGCTTTAGTATCAGAAAAACCTGCAACCCTCCTCTTTTGCTTCTGTCCTCCCTCTCCTTCTCCATCTCCTTCCTCTCTCACGTTCCTTTCCCCCTCCCTCCCTCCCTCCACTCTCCCATGCTCTTTTTAACGTTGGGTATTCCCTCATTAACTGCTACGCCTCAGAAATAAAAAGATGACATGCTACTGATAGCTGTTAATGATTAGCCTGTGATTTGATGTCAAAGACCCCATAATCTCACAGCAGGTGTGAGGGAAATCAGCTGCAAGCTATAAAAGTGTTGAATAGTCAAAGAAAAAGCTCAGAACACACACAGTCCCACACATACCAGTCCAGGTACACTGTTGTTCAAAACATCCCCACGTGCCAGCAATATCTCACGTGTCGTATCCAGCCAAACACCTTGTGCCTGTCTCGATCTCTCTGCCATTCCCATGTGAGCAGAGAGGCTGTGTAACCTGTTAGAGCAGCCCCAGGCAGAGACCTTGGCTCTCTCTCCCCTTGTATTTTTATTGGTCCTGACGGAGGACTGTGCATGTGAGCGCCACCTCCAGAATTTAATGAGAAGCACAAACCCCTCGTGGGAACACATGTTCCCAGCAGCAGGTCATAGGGCTGCTCGTTAGAGAGAGACGGGAAGAGGAAGGTAAGAGCAATAAAGGCAGGGTTGTGAGAAGGGAAGAAATAGACTTATGTTTCCTTAGACTATCTACTGTATGCTGACACTGATGACATGGGTGATAGAATAGTACACTCTCAAGCGCAAATACCTGTAAAGTCAAAAGGTCACACATGAGCACATGCACACACACACACTTTCATAGAATGGGTCTTCTGGTGAGAACAGTACACACGGCATGTGGGGACTTGACCCTGTGGGATAGGTCTGATAGAACGGATTCACTTATGTCATGATCTGTTAGGGCCTCAAACTGATTAGGGATACATTTCAAACACTGCTTTTGCGCTAGGGTCTGGGCAATTATATGCTGGAAACACAGTCGTGTCTCTGTAAGGGTGGTCATAGTCATGTCAACACTTTACTCACAAGACCAGTTGCAAGTCGCTTACTGTCTGCATAATGCTTACATGTTACATTTGGATATTAAACTGTCTCGTCTTTCGGATGGGACGTTAAAACGGGTGTCCCACGGAACTTATCGTAAGAGTAGGGGTGTTAACCCTGGTGTCCTGCCTAAATTCCCAATCTGGTCCTTGTACCATCATGGCCACCTCATCATCCCCAGCTTCCAATTGGCTCATTCATCCCCCTTCCTCTTCGTGTAACTATTCCCCAGGTCGTCGCTGTAAATGAGGATGTGTTCTCAGTCAATTTACCTGGTAAAATAAGGGTTAAATAAATAAAAAGCTCTCTCACTTTTATAATACATCTGAAAATTATTCATATTTAGAGTTGGATAAATGTAATTATTGTTGTTCCTCTATGAACAACAATCACTGGTGCCAACAGTGAATAAATAAACTCGTCAGCCAATCTGTGATGATTTATGTTCTGTGACACTCCACAGCTGCCTAGCAAACCGGTCACTCATCCCAGCTGCTCATGGCACGTAAATAATATGGCTCATAAATTCACAGCTTTCACTCCCTCAGTCTAATTGAGCAATCGCTGAACTATAGGGGGATTGTACAAGCTTTACGGTAACTTGTTGGGACTCCTGTTCAGGACTGCAATCCTGTCCTGAGCCAGCTGTGCTATCGGTGTGTGAGAGTTGGAGCTTGTTTAATGGGAATCACACTACAATAACACCTAGATTCTCCCATGCCTGAGATCTTTCCTTACATGTTCAGCTCCGGGAGACGTCGCCCTGCTCCACATGCCTGTCGTGATCTCGGCATGTGATCCTTTGTTTCATGCCCGTTTTTCCTCGTCCAGCTTCTCAGAGCCCCTTTCCCGTAGATTGACTGTCATGAATCTTGCACTGGAGGCAGAACTGAGTGATGTTCGCTAGATGGGACAGCTGCAAAGTCAAATTGGCTATAGGCTTATTGTAAAAATGTATGAAAACAAAAATGAACTTTTAGGTCTTAATTTAAGGTTAGGCATTAGGGTTAGCAGTATGGTTAAGGTTAGGTTTCAAATCCAATTTTAATACTTTGTAGCTGTGCCAGCTGTGGAGTGTGCTGACCACTGTAGAGCTGCCTCTAGGGCAAGATTGAGGACAAACAATGCCGACCTGCCCCCTTCCCTGCCCCTCACGCCCCCCTTCCCAACTAGAGGGTCTAGTCAGGGCAGCCCCGGGGGCGGGAGTCAGTGACTGCCCATAAATGGGGGAGATTGAGTGACCAAGGCAACTTGAGGGTGAGTGTGATCAGAGAGATTACAGTAATACCACCCCTCTTTCTCTCTCTCTCTCACAGGTTCCTCGTCTATCCATCCAACTATGCATAATCAAGTACTACCATTTCTCTCCTTCTAAATGTGTTCCCCCTATTCACTTCCTGTGTGTCTGACACACTGAATTAATCTATTTCCTGTGTTTTTCACTGACTGCATGGAATCTGACATTCCCTACCCCCACCTAAAGAGAGTCAGGACGGAGAAGTTTTTAACAGCACCAAAAGACGTCACTGAAGTCGATTATGATTTACTCTAAAAGTTAATAAGGGTCAAGATCTTACTTTTTTCTTTTCCCCTAATACCTTTTCTGATCTGTCTTTTTCTGAAATATAATCAAACTAGTCACCTTAGAGAGAGAGAGAGAGAGATAATCAATCAATCAAATGCAGTCTCTCCAGGCAGGCATCAGTGCCTAATGATCAGATCTTGTCCCACTCCCCAAATACAATATATTATAGTAGGTTTGTCCCTTCTGATCTTTTTCCCAGTATAAGTTTGTCTCGTCAAATAGTCCACTATGGTCCGCTCAGAGTCCGATCCTATTCTTTAGTGTAGCATGTAGCGTGACCTGATTTGGTCTCTCTCCATGTGGAGGGTGGTCTTAGTATTCTTCTCTCACACTGGTCTACCCTGTCTAAGCCTCTCTCAAGAGAGCAGTGGTGTGAGGATATATAGCCCAAGGAGCTCTTAAGTCTGATCACAAATGTAATACGAGCATGTTAAACATCGGAGAACTTTCTCCCAGCAGCTCCATTCACACACTCTGATCCCTGACTTCTGACTCCTGGGACCCTAGAGGTCCTCCAATAAAGACATAATTACATTAGCTTATCAAAACCATTGGTCTCGTTCTTGATCTATGTCGCCAGATGCGACAGCGGACAAAAGACATTGTTGCATTGTTATATTCTGGAAAATGTATAGGTATAACAACAAGAATTCTAGACTCACGTTAATTTGCCTATTAGCACGTTCTCTTCTGGTGATAGAATGATTCCCTTGTAAATGAAAGTTCTTGATTGCATGTACACAACTTTCCTCTTTGGAGCTGAATGCGACAGGAGGAAGCGGTGGGCAGAGACTGATGCCTTTCACTCCTCTATAAATCAGGCTTTATGAGTTGTGCCATTTGTTGTTACTCCACAACAATTCAAAGAGAGGTTTGTTGGTCTGTCCCCCCAGTTACACAAGCAGCTCTTTCAGCATTGCTCTGTGTGTGGGAAGCCATGTTCTCTCTCTCTCTCTCTCTCTCTCTCTCTCTCTCTCTCTCTCTCTCTCTCTCTCTCTCTCTCTCTCTCTCTCTCTCTCTCTCTCTCTCTCTCTCTCTCTCTCTCTCTCTCTCTCTTTCTGGTGGAACAAAAATACCAAGTGTCAACCTATAGCTGCTCCATCCATTTTTGGTATGTATCCATTGGTATGTACCCATTGATTCTTGAAGAATATAAGTTATAAACGCCTCATGAGTTGAGTTCAACTGTCATACCCCATACCCAAAATAACCCAAAATATAAGATTGTTTTACTCCAATGTTTGTAAACAAAGCAATTGTAAACAAACACCAGTGTTGTGTTCGAGACCACCTAAAGTGAGACCGATTCAAGATCAAAACTGGAGAAAATTGAATCCGAGTCAAGACCAAGACCAGAGGGGGGTGAGCTGTCTGAGACCGAGTCAAGACCGACACCATAAAAATGGAGTCCAATTCAAGACCATGATTGTAATTGTGTCAAATCACTACCCTAGTATTTCTGTGTTCATATTTCAGAAGAACACATGGATTCTTTGGACCTGTGTTCCCCAACTGGTTTTTATTTTTATTATTTATTTGGTTTAATGATTATGTTTATAGTCAAATATTATATCTGTTTAGGCTTCGTGTGGTCAATTTAAAATCTAAAAATATGTTTTTTTATTGTGTTCCGGCCCCGACCATCTGCTCAAGAAAAAATAGCCTGCAGCTGAATCTAGTTGAGGATCCCTGCTGTAGACATTCAGAATGGTGGAAAAATGCATGCTGAGGGCAAATAAACAGCCACTACATATTATCACCAATTCAAACAGATCTATAATAGATAAAAATACAAAATATGTTACA
This sequence comes from Oncorhynchus mykiss, assembly GCF_013265735.2. Taxonomy (NCBI): domain Eukaryota; kingdom Metazoa; phylum Chordata; class Actinopteri; order Salmoniformes; family Salmonidae; genus Oncorhynchus; species Oncorhynchus mykiss. The sequence goes on from NC_048593.1 coordinate 19,530,580, forward strand.
ACTTCCCCAGGTTTCCCCTTACTAATAGTGAGCACACAACTTTAAAATAATTTCCCTCATTCTTCCCTACCAGCAAATCAAGGACATTCTGATAAGCGAATGTTTGAGGATATTTTTCAACTAAAGTAAAGGACAGTAATGTTAGGAGTAAAGTAGGAAGCCCAGGTCTCAATAGGCGGAAATATATTAACGTGTCATAAAAGGAGTGTGGCCTGGCAAAGCGGTTTTATCCGCTGGCTGAATGGGAGCTGATTATTATGAGGTTTTTTACTACACCGGTCTCGGGAAGAGATTATGAGTTGATATTTTTGTGTTAGTAGCTAGGATATTAAAAATTCAGCATAAAGAAAATATGAACATTTTCACACCAGTGGTGTTTCCACCAAACGGACTTGTTGTGGATACAAATCAGTGTGTAGAGACGTAGTGCGCACAAAATGTATTTTTCAATGTGTTTCTATAGTTCTGTCACGTTTTTTGCGTTAAATAGTGAATGTGCCTACTCAGGTGATTGAACGTGCGTTCTAGCCAACAGCTCGCAGAAACTAGGCTGTGAGGGTAGACTTTTTTGTTAATAAAAGTGAGAATATTTGTGTTTGTCAAAAGGCAGTCAAGCATCGATCATCATATCACTAGATTCAGACATTCGATAGTGTAACGACCCTGGGTTTATAAGCGCGAAAAACTACCCTGCCGCACGAGCATGCTTTTTCGATAGCGCGCCGGACCTAGGGCTAGAAGGTCGAGGGTTCGAGACCTGCTCCCTGCCTGTTTCATTACAATATTACTGGAAAGCAGCATCAAGATCACGTGCACTTTCACCACCCTGTGAAGTTTATTCATTGATGTAATCTGTAGCCTAATAAACTTCATGCTTTCGCTCTTTTGTCCATAATATGAATATCATTATGTATGTAGCCTACCTGCATCTACTGTATATGCGAGCTGTTGGCTAGAGCGCACGTACAAAGACGCGAGTGGGCACATTCGCTATAACCCAACATCTTTTGTCACGAAACGATCAGTAGATTTGAAAATGCGATGGAAACCAATGTCATTGTATTTTTTATTCGGTACATGGGAATTTAACAGCACAATAATTTTTTTTATGTGCATTACGTCATCACGGACGAAAAAGTAAATGTGACGCAAACAAACCTAGCCACTGACACACTTGTTAGATTACACAGAGCTTTGACAGAAGTCCACACCACACACACGAATAATGGTAACACCTTCAGCATTCTGTATGTGTCTGCACCACCACAGATGGCCAGCAGATACAACCTTTGCTTCACTTCCATCAATAAAACTAAGGCCAAGAAAGATTTTGTAATTTCTCAAATGTTTCCCAAATTGCACCTACGGTTTTGATTATTAGAGTCTGTCCGATTCAAATTGATTAAGTAACCACATTTTTTTATGTAAATTCAAAGCAGATTTATTTAACAGTTTGTCACTCCTCTGAAGGGAGGGACTGTATGACTTATCTTTAGTAGTGGCAATGGTTATTAATGGAACTGCTCATTCCAGTGAATTATAAACTATTTGAGTCAATGGGGCTGTTTGGCTGCAAGGCTGGTGTCAGTTTGGGAACACCCACTGTCTCTTTCCAGCCCCTCCCTCTCCTCATCTCTCTATCCAACATCAGTCTGAGCTCCACACCTCCTCAGGACAGACCTGCAGTACACCCAGAATTCTGTGAGGTCTCATCAGACCTGAATTTTCCTGATTGCCATCTGATCAAGATCCAACAGGTTCTGGGTATAAAGGCTCATCACATCAGCTTACTGGATCCACAACCACATTTATCTACAATAAGATACTTTCTCGTTCAAGACTGAGTTGAAGGGGATCTCTCCATAACAGGCCATGAGGGTGAGCCGGGTGTTACAGCTGTCCATCTGCCTGGTGGGCCTCAGCCTGGCATGGCGCTCCCCACCACCAGGCAAACCCTCCATAGAGAGAGGTGGCCAGGTTCCTGTAGGCCAGATACAGGTGCTCTCTGTGGGGCTGCTCCAACTGCTCCAGGGGGTGCAGGAGAGTGCCTGGAGGATGGAGAGGCAGGGCGACCAAGTGTCAGAGGAGCTGATGGGAGACACCCAGGCTGTGGAGAGGCTACGAGAGCAAGGTGTGCAGGTAGGAAGGACCCACAGGCAGGTGACGAAGAACCTCCAGATGATGACAGCACAGAGCGACAGGCTGGAGAATGCAGCCCAGGATGTGCAGCTGGGACTGGAGACTTTATTGGCCGAGCAAGGTGCCTTGGAGCTCAGGATGTGCCGTGTCCTGGAGAGGGTGCAGAGCATAACCAAGCCAGTTCTAAGGATGGAAAAGCAGCTTAATATGAACCTGATGAAGGTGAGCTATTACACATTTCTAACTATATAACCTGCTCCTTCTCTCCTCCCTAGTCACAATTTCTCTGTTTTTTTTCAGCTAATGAGTCTAAAAGAAGAAAATTAGAATATTATGCCTTTCAATTGATAATCACCTCCAGGTGTTTCATGCCTGTATTTCCGCTGTTCTGTATTTGGTCCGAACTTACATCTGTCTATCAATACGTGTGTGCTTTAGGTGATAGTGGACACTCAGTCCAGACGTCTGGCTGACCTAGCCTTGGAAGTTATGACCCGGGACAGATTGATTGATAAGCATCTGCAGCACATTGTTGACCTGGAGGAACAGGTATAGTGCAATGGCGCCACGGTTATACACAGACAAAATACAAATTGAGACATAACTAGATAGAAACCCTTGTTCTCATAAAACTAATGTACACGACCAAAGAACATATAAAGACCAGCACAAACTGTACATAAAACATCCTGTCTTACAATCAGAGACAGCAATAGGTATGGAAAGTATAGGCTACACGTTTGATTGAGTCTTTAGAGAACAACTATTTGGGGTGATATCCATGTTTTTTCCCTGCTCTGTGTGCTACTGATGTAGTGTGTTTTTCTCTGTGAAGCACCATATGTTTTAGGAGTGTAAAAGGAATGGAACATTGCTGTTCCTTCTCTGTGTTTGTGTGTGTTCCAGGCGTCTCGTATCAGAGGGGAGAGGCCTCCCACCAGCGCTGAGGGCAGATTCTGATGATGGCTCTGGCCCTTGTCTGGGCAACAACCACAGCTGCATCAATATAAACACTCCATTCAAAACTATAAGAAAACAACATAGTTATAGTGGAAATCTGAGAAAGAAAGACACATAGCATTATTCATACAATATTCAAGCTTCATTTCTTCATCCAGATACTATGAGATGATCTGATTGGGATTTTAAAAGGTAGACATCCTTGTTGGGTAATCTCCAAAGTGGTGTGGCTCTGTGTTAATGTTTGAGGTACATATTTGGAAGCTTTGTATTGCAATCCCTTGTCAGCTGGTGCCTCTAGGGCAATTCAGGTAGATGTTAGAGGGCCCTTTTACTGAAGCATGTGTTTGTTTCATACAATTGTGTTTTGCTTTTGTTGTTTTCTTTTCTTTTCATGCATTGTGTAATTGATGTGTATAGATATCCATACTAGTGTAAGGGTTGTTTATTGATGTGTTCATGCAGGGCTCATCTACAAAAGAGACCTTGGTCTCAGCATGACTCAATGCTTAAAACTGCAATATGTAACTTTTTGGGTAACTCCACCAAATTGACATAGACATTTGTGTTATAGATCTGTCATTCGCATTGAAAGCAAGTCTAAGAAGCGGTAGATCTGTTCTATGTGCACTATTTCTATGCTACCCATGCTTAAGTTTTGTTTTTGCATCTTTTACTTTAGCTTTTGTACACACACTTCAAACAGCTGAAAATACAATATTTTGGGTTATGGACAATATATTTTACAGTGGTTTAGATGGTACAATGATTCGCTACACTATATTGCTTGTTTTGCCACATAAACTGAAATTAGGCAAACTATTAGAATTTTAGCAACCAGTATATTTCTGCATAGTGCATCTTAAATAAAGGCAAACCCTTTTTAAATAAATGCAACCACAATCAAATAAACAGATTCAAGGTAATGGAATGGATCAGACTGCCTGGAAAAAAATTATTCCTGTCAACTTTGGCTGATTGGCTAATTCTCCTTGAACGTAAAACAAACAAAAAAAGGCTCTGTGGCTGTATTCTAGAGGTACAGGAGACCTCCTACCGCCAAAATCAGGAGATTCTCATCTTCTCAGCTGCCCGACAACCAAATGTGGCAAAGGTTGTGTGTGAAAGCTTTGAGGACTGAGGTCCTATCTGATGGCCTCAAGTCTGTGAGATCTAAATGCATGAATGCTGTCCGACTGGTGTTCCCAAACAAACCCAGCCAGAGCAACAAACTCTGACCCAACATAACAAAGAGAATATACAGTAATGTTCCTGTAAATCTATTTGAAATGTGCCTACAGTTCTTCATTTGACTTGGACATTTTATCCATTTAGCAGACGCTTTTATTCAGAGCAACCTACAGGAGCGACTGATTTGTTTCACCTAGTTGGCTCGGCGATTCGAACCATCAACTTTTCTGCACAACACTCTTACCCGCTAGCTACCAGACACCCCACTGACATACTCCAACAGGTCTTTACTCTTGAATTCATTTACATTTCATTTCAGCCAACCTATGTTACCAGACATGCCCATTGAAGATGGAAGATCAAAGCATATTGAGTGGGCAATTTCATTGTCACACACAATATGTTCAGTTTCAGGTATGATCTTTGTCATATTGTGTAGAGTATGATGATGAGCTTCAGAGTATAGTACCTCTAGGCTATCATGATTCTGAACTACACTGAACAAAATATAAATGCAACATGTTGAAATAAAAGATCCCCGAATATTTCCGTATGCACAAAAAAGCTTATTTCTCTCAAATGTTGTGCACAAAGTTGTTTACATCCCTGTTAGTGAGCATTTCTCCTTTACCAAGATAATCCATTAACCTGACAGGTGTGGCACTTCAAGAAGCTGATTAAACAGTATGATCATTACACAGGTACACCTTGTGCTGGGGACAATAAAAGTCCACTCTAAAATATGCAGTCTTCTAACACAACACAATGCCACAGATGTCTCAAGTTTTGAGTGAGCGTGCAATTGGCATGCTGACTGCAGGAATGTCCACCAGAGCTGTTGCCAGATAAAAATACAATGCAGTGGCTCCGGCGAAACTACGCTAAACCGCTGCATTTACTCAAATGTGACACCTTATAATAAATAGGTTTATGGGTTTGCAGACTAAATTCAATAGGAGTACTGGAATGCATTCAACCATAGATACGCTTTTTCAATGTATCTTATCATTTAAGTAGCCAGCCCATAGTCGCACACAACAGCTTTGTGCGAATATGCGGACACTATACCTCAGGGTTTTACACAAAGGTGCGTGACATGACAGTAAGCGGAGGATGGCTCGAAGTATCGAGGATGCTAGCGCGTCACTGACATCATTACCAAAAGCCTTCAGAGGAGTCAGAAACGATGAAACCTGGTTGGAAAAGTTACTCTTCTTTGTTTTTTTCATTTTACAACGACGGTAATATTTAAGGTAAGGACGCACATACATTTGACATACGAAAAATAATATGTTGTCTTCTTGTCACCAATTGTTTGCAAACTTGACACCGCCTGAATATGTCGGCCATTGTTGATGCCACCTGTCGACGTTTTGGTTACCACTTTTTTGTTTCATAATATAATTAACTGTTCTGTTATTGACATAGTCTTAAGTTCTCACTGCAAATAACTTTTTTACTGTTCTTAACATATTCAATTCAAGCAATTTGGTACGATTGCATTTGATCATTACAATGAAGGCTATTGATGATGATACGAAGTTGATTTGCTTAACCACAGGAGGAAATACTGGCATCCAACTAATATAAGGATTACATCAAATTAAATCACAATTTTAAATAAAGTTTGATTAAATTTAGTCATATTCTTTAATTAACATATGTTTGGTTGAGATGGAGAGGTGAATCCAACATATCAATGATTAATTTGTAGACAAACTGGAATTAAAACCGGTCTAAGTCAGTGGCACAGACGGAACTATCCAAATGTTGATATTTGGTTGCATTGACAACTTAACACAATTCAATATCTCTAAATATCATTACATTTGAAATAAACCAGATCTTGAAACCGTGGGCCTATTGTATTGTCTATTTTTAGTTCAATTCTGTGTTGAATTGAAACAATAGCTGTTGATTACTTTGTATATAGGCCTAAATAGCACCATTAAAGATATGAGTGATACAGTATGGTCACATTTAATTTGCTCTATTAAACCCCTTTGGAATGAGCAGCAGTGAATCTATTTCGTTTTTAAGTGGAGATCTCTCAACAATAATTCTCAGTAGTAATTAGTACACATTAGTAATAGTCAGTGACAAATAACTAAGCAGGGCCGGGCTTAGTTAAAACCCTGGCTGGGATACCAAAGAGTAGCTGTAAATAGATTACTTCTCCAGTAGGAGGTGCTGCCAAGCCTATAGGAAAATAATTATAGTTGATATAACATTGTTTTAAAGGTACGAATTCAACATATTTAAACCAGATTAGGTTATGTTGAAATTTGGTTACCATGATGACATAATGTTGGCATTGAAATTTCACCCTCAAAACAACAGTTGATTACTTTTTTCAAATCCACTGTATTTTCCATGTAGATTTTACGTCACAATACGTAGACAAATTATGTTGAAACGTTGATTCAAACAGATTGTGCCCAGTGGGTTGTCACTTCCCCATAACCTGACAGAGTAAGAACTTCACTTTGAAAAATAATGTAGGCTCCCCATTATTGTTAATATGCATAATTATGGAATCTATGAATACGATTGGCCTGTGATAAAAGAATACACAATTCAGTAAACTAGTAACTGGAGTTGTTGACCTGCATATGAAATTATGTAGGTCACAGGATATTATGCGTGCACTATTTTGGCTGTGTGACTGTATTCAGGCATCAGATATAAACCAGATATTTATACAAACTTCTACTAGAATAGTCCCTATGGACAGACCGTAATAGGATTGCATTCAGGGATTTCTTTGTTCACATTTGGTTATTCCATTATTTTATTACATCCCCTATCTTATGAAACAGTATGTGTCGTGTGTGTGAGTGGGTGTGTGTGTGGACCATATTTGACTATGGCTGATCAACAAATCTTCAGCTCAGATTTCACAGTTCCCCAGTATGACAGCATCACACATCAACCCTTTTTGACGTTAAGGTTAAGTGAATGTTATTCAATCTAAAGTCTGACCAGACACAACTTTTCTTTGCATCATTGTTTTTGATGGGGAGGGCCTTTCACGACTGGTAATCTCTTAACACTCTTCAATTATTCTAAGTACAATAGCAGTGACTGCTCAGAAGTTCCATGTTTTTACTCACGTTGTGCTGTACGTAATATTATGTAATCCATTGATTGGGTCATCAGTGATTTACATTAAAGGTTTCCCTTAGTGGCATCAGTTCAGCCAAACCTAGGGTATGGCAAAGTGGGTCATTTCTACACAATTTAAAAACTCTAAAATGCTATTTGGAGAACAGCAAAAACTAACAAAAATGACTCCAGCCATTAATTATCATCGCTAGATTTACAGGTGAACGGCATATACAATGTCAACCACGACTCAACCTCATCATAAATGTACTAATTTACTTGTGGAACTGTGCATACAATGCAACGTGACAATTTAGGCTAATAAGATCCAGTGATGAAGACAGTGAATATGCACAATAAGATATGCTACTGTTCGCTCAATTGGGAGTTGAGAATGTTGATAACTAGAGACAGATGAGTATATTCTTGTCTTCTCTTTTCAGCAATAGTCATTTGCTTTCTAAACTATGTTTTTCCTACGATTTGAATTTTTGAAATATTGCGAAAGGCCTAGGCCAATTTAACTGCTTTTCACTGACTGCAGCAATTCAACAATCAGCTATGATGGCGCCGGAAGAAATGGCAGCCGTTTTACGAGGGCCTAACCAATTGTGCCATTATGTTTTTCTGCCACTGTATTTTACGGCAAAAAAGAGCTTCTGGATATCAGAACAGCGATCACTCACCTTTTTCTCCAATAAGCAGGATGCACAGGATGTACTTCAGACACCCGACAAGGCCAATATCCCTGTCATTGGCAGGAGAAAGAGACGCAGGTATAGAGGACACAGGGCGGGGTACCTTGAAAGGATCTGCCGACAGCGAGTGGGAAATCTGCCTTTACCATCAATATTACTTGCCATCATACAATCATTGGACAATAAATTAGACAAGGTACAATCACGAATATCCTACCAACGGGACACAAACAACTGTAATATCTTATGTTTCACCGAATCGTGGCTGAATGACGACATGGATAACATTCAGCTGACGGGATATGCGCTGCACTGGCTAAATAGAACAGCACACGCCGGTAAGATGAGGGGGGGGGGGGGTCTGTGTATATTTGTAAACACCAGCTGGTGCACAAAATATAAGGAAGTCTCTAGATTTTGCTCCAATGAAGTAGACTATCTCATGATAAGCTGTAGACCTCACTATTTGTCAAGAGAGTTTTCATCTATATTTTTCGTGGCTGTCTATTTACCACCAGAGAAGAATGCTGGCGCTAAGACCGCACTCAGTCAGCTGTATAAGGAAATAAGCAAACAGGAAAACGCCCATCCAGAGGCGGCGCTCCTAGTGGCCAGGGACTTTAATGCAGGAAAACTGAAATCAGTCTTACCTCATTTCTATCAGCATGTTAAATGTGCAACTAGAGGGAAAAAATCTCTAGATCACCTTTACTCCACACACAGAGACGCATACAAAGCTCTCCCTCGCCCCCCATTTGGCAAATCTGACCATAATTCCATCCACCTGATTCCTGCTTACAAGCAAAATCTAAAGCAGGAAGCACCAGTGACTTGGTCAATAAAGAAGTGGTCCGATGACGCAGATGCTACGCTACGGGACTGTTTTGCTAGCACAGACAGGAATATGTTCCGGGATTCCTCCAATGGCATTGAGGAGTACACCACATCTGTCACTGGTTTCATCAATAAGTGCATCGATGACATCGTCCCCACAGTGACTGTACGTACATACCCCAACCAGAAACCATGGATTACAGGCAACATCCGTACTGAGCTAAAGGGTAGAGCTGCCGCCTTCAAGGAGTGGGACTCTAACCCGGACGCTTATAATAAATCCTGCTACGCCCTCAGACGAACCATCAAACAGGCAAAGCGCCAATACAGGACTAAGATTGAATTGTACTACACCGGCTCCGACGCTTGTCGGATGTGGCAGGGCCTGCAAACTCTTACAGACTGCAAAGGGAAGCACGGCCGCAAGCTGCCCAGTGACACGAACCTACCAGACGAGCTAGATCACTTCTATGCTTGCTTTGAGGCAAGCAACAGTGAGGCATGCATGAGAGCATCAGCTGTTCTGGACGACTGTGTGATTACACTCTCCGTAGTCGACGTCAACATTCACAAGGCCGCTGGGCCAGATGGATTACCAGGACAGGTGCTCCAGGCATGTGCTGACCAACTGGCAGGTGTCTTCACTGACATTTACAATGTCCCTGATTGAGTCTATAATACCAACATGTTTAAAGCAGACCACCATAGTCCCTGTGCCCAAGAACACTAAGGTAACCTGCCTAAATGACTACCGACCCGTAGCACCTACGTCTGTAGCCATGAAATGCTTTGAAAGGCTGGACATGGCTCACATTAACACCAGTATTCCAGAAACCATAGACCCACTCCAATTTGCATACCGCACCAACAGATCCACAGATTATGCAATCTCTATTGCCTATGTTGCACCTATGTGAGAATGCTATTCATTGACTACAGCTCAGCGTTCACCACCATAGTGCCCTCAAAGCTCATCACTAAGCTAAGGACCCTGGGACTAAACACCTCCCTCTGCAACTGGATCCTGGACTTCTTGACGGGCCGCCCCCAGTTGGTGAGGGTAGGTAACGACACATCTGCCCTGCTGATCCTCAACACTGGAGCCCCTCAGGGGTGTGTGCTCAGTCCCCTCCTGTACTACCTGTTCATCCACAACTGCATGGCCAGGCACGACTCCAACACCATCATTAAGTTTGCAGACGACACAACAGTGCTAGGCCTGATCACTGACAACAACGAGACAGCCTATAGGGAGGAGGTCAGAGATCTGGCCGGGTGGTGCCAGAATAACAACCTATCCCTCAACGTAATCAAGAAGAAGGAGATGATTGTGGACTACAGGAAAAGGAGGACCAAGCACGCCCCCATTCTCATCGACGGGGCTGTAGTGGAGCAAGTTGAGAGCTTCAAGTTCCTTGGTGTCCACATCACCAACAGACTAGAATGGTCCAAACACCAAGACAGTCGTGAAGAGAGCACGACAAAGCCTATTCCCCCTCAGGAAACTAATAGGATTTTTCATGTGTCCTCAGGTCCTCAAAAGGTTCTACAGTTGCACCATCGAGAGCATCCTAACTGGTTGCTTCACTGCCTGGTACAGCAACTGCTCAGCCTCTGACCGCAATACATCACTGGAGCTAAGTTGCCTGACATCCAGGACGTCTATACCAGGCGGTGTCAGAAGAAGGCCCTAAAAACTGTCAAAGACTCCAGCCACTCTGCTACCGCATGGCAAGCGGTACCGGAGCGCCAAGTCTAGAACCAAAAGACTTCTCAACAGCTTTTACCCCCAAGCCATAAGACTCCTGAACAGCTAATCAAATGGCTACACAGACTATGCATTGTGCCCCCCCCCCCCCCCCCCCCCCCAACAGGTCTGTTGTATTCGGCGCATGTGGCAAATAAACTTTGATTTGATTTGGTAGGCTATTTGCTGCGCGCTAGCCAATTTGTGCACTTAAAACAATTCACAGCTCATTCTTTAAAAGAAACGAATGATCCTCTGTGGGCAAATCATGCTCTTTGGTTTAGTATTTTGAATGATTGTATTTATTTCTGTATCGGCAGAAGTAATTATAGCTAATTTGGGTAATTTAATTCAATTACCTTTATGGGAAGCTTATCTTTCCCTAGCCTATTGGACGCGCCGCTTATGCCAACATCAATGTAAAAGAAACCGCTGCATAAAACAGCTGGCCCTGAGGCTTACAAGGCCGAGTTCAAATGCAGACATCAAATTCAAAGCAATTGTCTGGCACTGTCTCTGCTTAAAATGAAAGGCATGCAGGCTGGTAGCTTCTCTCCAAGCGATGCTCCGCATGGTCCTAAAGCCAGCTATTCGAAACGCTAAACATTGCATTTTAATCGGGATTGGAATGATTTTACTCTACATTTTTGACGTCTACTTTTACATTTTTTTAAAGGAACGAACTCAGTCTGGCTTTCAACTTACTCTTGAAAGTTGCTGCACAAATAGAGTACGTCAGTCTTTAATAAAGCTCTTTTGTGGGGAAAAACTAATTCTGGTTGACTGGGCCTGGCTCCCAAGTGGGTGGGCCAATGCCATCCCAGGCCTACCCATGGCTGCAACCCTTCCCAGTCATGTGAAACCCATAGATTAGGGCCTAATGAATATTTTAATTGACTGATTTCCTTTTAAGAACTAGAACTCAGTAAAATCTTTGAAATTGTTGCATGTTGCGTTTATATTTTTGTTCAGTATGTAACTTGTCAGAAATTCCCAGATCAGCTAACATTTTTTTAGCCCATAGTAATGAGTCACTGAAATATCACATGAATACACATTAGACATTGCAAAAAAGTATAGAATTGCAAGACCATTCCCTCTCCGCCAACAAGAGGGGTGTGAACAGTTTGTGTCTAGAACTGTGCTTGTGCCCATAGAAATACACATTCATTTCCCACCCAAGTTAACCAGTATGAACTGAAACCCCCACAATGAAAGACCACCACACAAAATGTACAGTACAAGAGTCCAGGACAGTACCAAACAAGTCAAGGAATGTGAGCTATGGTAAACCTAAACATCAAATTGAACACTTGCACATTCTTTGGCACTTTCAATACATCATCTATTTGATGCATCATTGATGGTGCCTTCAGACACTTTAACTCTATGACGACTTAGATGCTCATATAAGTTGCTTGAGAATGTGAGTGGTTGGTATGAGTCTAGCAGATGAGTTGTTGAGTCTGATGAGTCTGTTGATAAAGTAGCACAAGTAAATACTTTGTTGTCATTGTTTTTTCCCAACTCGACGTGACAATGTGTCGAATAATTGCTTTGCTTTCCAAGATTTTGAGTGGTGTGTTATTGTGGTCATCATATTGGCAGAGACTATAAATCATGAATGAATGAATTAATCATGAATAAGCCCTTGTAACAATGGGTCTCGTGTCCACTTCACCCAGCAGCTTTACCTCAGTGCTACTTGTTGATTTGTTTTGTTTCTTTGGGAGATGTAGCCTAATTGAAAGAGGCTTGAATTTCAGACTTCCTCTTGGAATGTCCCTGGGGGAGATTTAGCCTGAACAGGTTTCTCAATCCTCCCTTTATTGGGACCAAGAGTTGTTCACGGGGGTTTCAATCAGCAGAGGTGAGGGTTTTTTTTGGACCAAAGGTTTCTCACAGCATAGTCCCGGCCAGAGAGGTATGTATGTCTCTCTCTCTCATTCTAGAATCTAGACTACAAGATGCCCTAGGAATGTGCTCTGGCAGAAATGATCGGACAGACGTAGATGACATTACTACGCGGCTGGGAATGGAAGATTGTTGATGTTGTTCCCCTGCGTGCTCTCTTGACTTAAAATGTCATAGTTGCTACAGTATAATGTATTTTCAGCAAGCAGATTGCAAAAACTTCTCCGTTTTGTAGATGGGGAACTTGATATGGATAATGGGATACAGATGTTTTGTGTGTTTTCTATAATGATATACAGTGCTGAGAATTTTTGGACTTGGCCCTCTCTTTCCATCTCCTCTAGGAAGTGTGAAACTGGGATTGGCAGTAATTGCTAAATATTTGCTTTAAAAGGTCAAATCAGCCCTCATATTACACCATTTATTGTGTTGTGGAATAGGAACTCACCTGTTCCCTGTTTATGCTTAACAAAAGAACCAGAAGGATGGCCTTTTAGGGAGTTGTTCTTCGCCACTGTGGTTCTGCCTCTGCATTGCTTACTCTTTGGGGGTTTAGGCTGGCTATACCTAAAGCACTCTAATAATTGCTGATGTAAAGAGGGCTTTATGAAATAAATGTGAATATTTGGTTAATAATGGAATACCACAACCATGATTTAGATGATAATAAATCTATTATTATTATGTCATGTTAAACAGGGTGAAAGGGTATATAATTCATCTTGTGTTAGATTAATCTATATTCTTTCTGTCCAAAAGATGGAAACAACAACCACTGTGAATGGAGGTGGAGGAACCAGTGGGTCAAAAGATTACAAAAAGGTACGGATTCTTTGGGCCCCGGTAATTGATTTCTAATTTATGGCACACATCTACAAATCCTGTATAATGTCCTTCTGAGTGTGAACAAGGTCCCATTGGTGAACTGAGCTTCAAGAAGGATTACTGCCATTCCTCTTAATATTGGGCAATGCTTTGCCCTCCCTGGACTGGAGATGGTGTTGTGGTTGAGCGTTACATAATGGGGCTCAGTGTGTCTGTTTGTTTGCTGATGGAGGGGCCGCAGCGGCGGATAATGTGATTAGGTAGATCAGCCACTGTGTTTAGCCACACGAAATGCCAAAATCAGTTACAAAGCTACAGGTGGTCCTGGTATCCATGAACGTGCTGACTGACATGCATCAGATGTACCTTTCAGATGTACAAAAATTGTATGGTTTGATCTGAAATCCCTACACATTATGATCAGTGTTGTATTGATTGAGAATATTATGTTTGTGTGGTCCCAGCCAACTGCTGCTGCACTGAAAGGAGCCATCCAGCTGGGCATTGGGTATGCTGTGGGGAACCTGATATCCAAGCCTGACAGAGATGTGCTCATGCAGGATTTCTACATGGTGGAGAGTGTCTTTCTACCCAGGTACAGTACACAGCACTGGCATCACTCAGCAGGCTTATACACATCACTAGTTAGTGACATGAATACAGCACAAACCCTGTTAAAGAAGCAAATCTGACAGATTTTCCCATTGACACAGAAGTCCCTTTCACTACAAAAGTCATACTCCAGTCTCCTCACCTCATTTAACACCTGCTCATTTCCACGTTTTCATACATTCATAGAATGTTTGGGAATGATGTAGAGTAAAGCATATGTGAAACTTCGCTGACAATATAGAGGGAAAGTGGCGGTGCGTTTGGACAATTAATAACCACTGCAGTGAATAAAACCTAAAAAAAAAATCTGTCTTGTCCCGGACTGGACTCTACACAGGCCGGTACTACATAGCCAATCAGAGCTACAGTAGGCCTATATGCAAATGAGCTATCTGCCACACCGGCCTGCCATCACTCACTTTGAACTGGACTGTGTGTTTACAGGCAGTAGCAACAGCACGACTTTAGATCATTAGAACGCATTCGGCAAAAGCCACAAAATACACCTGAATGAATTTCTGCAAATAAATAAAGTACCACGGGTGTCCTCTTACATTTGCAGACTTTACAGTCCTATTGATCAAACAACCATGAAAAGGTAAGCTATCTCTCCCACAGATAGCACTGTAACTTTTTTTGAACATAATGTTTCCTCCATTGTTTCTTATGACTGAAAAAGCTTCTAGACATCAGAACAGCAATCACACACCTCGATCTGGACGAAGACATCTACTTCAATGAGTCTACGCCACAGGACATACTGCCCATCTCGAACCAGGCCCAGGCTCTTCCCCGGGAAGAGGAAAAAACATAGAGGTCGCAGTGCGGGTACATTGATGAGACTACAGTGATGAGTGAATAAACTGCTCCTACCCTCTGTTCTGAGATACTCTTAATGATTGGCTATGAAAAGCCAACTGACATTTACTCCTGAGGTGCTGACCTGTTGCACCCTCGACAACCACTGTGATTATTATTATTTGACCCTGCTGGTCATCTATGAACATTTGAACATCTTGGCCATGTTCTGTTATAATCTCCACCCGGCACAGCCAGAAGAGGACTGGCCACCCCTCATAGCCTGGTTCCTGTCTAGGTTTCTTCCTAGGTTCTGGCCTTTCTAGTGAGTTTTTCCAAGACACCATGCTTCTACGCCTGCATTGCTTGCTGTTTGTGGTTTTAGGCTGGGTTTCTGTAGAGCACATTGTGACATCAGCTGATGTAAGAAGGGCTTTATAAATACATTTGATTGATTGATTGATTGTTCTATTGGTGAATCTGCAATCGCTGGAGAACAAACTAGACGAGCTCAGTTTGAGACTATCCTATTAACGGAACATTAAGAACTGTAATGCACTATGCTTTTCGGGGTCATGGCTGAACAAGGACATGGATAATATCCAGTTAGCTGGGTTTTCCATGCATCGGCAGAACAGCAGAATCTGGTAAAATCCGTGGGGGTGGGGTGTCTCTCTTTGTCAAAAAATACTGGTGCGCATTCTAAAGGTTCTGCTCGCCTGAGTTAGAATACCTCATGATAAGCTGTAGACCATACTATTTACCAAGAGAGTTTTCATCTATATTTTTCGTAGCTGTTTATTTACCACCACAAACCGATGCTGGCACTAAGACCGCACTCAACAAGCTTCATAGGGCCATAAGCAAACAAAAAAATGCTAATCCAGAGGCGGCACTCCTAGTGGCTGGTGGTTTTAATGCAGGAAAATTGGAATCCGTTTTACACAATAAATTTTTCCAACAATTGTTTACAGACAGATTATTTCACTTATAATTCACTGTATCACAATTCCAGTGGGTCAGAAGTTTACATACACTAAGTTGACTGTGCCTTTAAACAGCTTGGCTAATTCCAGAAAATGATGTCATGGCTATAGAAACTTTTGATAGGCTAATTGACATTATTTTAGTCAATTGGAGGTGTACCTGTGGATTGGTTTACATACACCTTAGCCAAATACATTTAAACTCAGTTTTTCACAATTCCTGACATTTCATCGAAGTAAAAAATCCCTGTTTTAGGTCAGTTAGGATCACCACTTTCTTTTAAGAATGTGAAATGTCAGAATAATAGTATAATGTTTCTTTCATCACATTCCCAGTGGGTCAGAAGTTTATATACACCAAATTAGTATTTGGTAGCATTGCCTTTAAATTGTTTAACTTGGTTCAAACGTTTCGGGTAGCCTTCTACAAGCTTCCCACAATAAGTTGGGTGAATTTTGGCTCATTCCTCCAGACAGTCAGGTTTGTAGGCCTCCTTGCTCGCACACGCTTTTTCAGTTCTGCCCACACATTTTCTATGGGATTGAGGTCAGGGCTTTGTGATGGCCACTCCAATACTTTGACTTTGTTGTCCTTAAGCCATTTTGTCACAACTTTGGAAGTGTGCTTGGGGTCATTGTCTTTTTTATGGCGGTTTTGGAGTGGCCTTTCAGGTTATGTCGATATAGGACTTGTTTTACTGTGGATGTAGATACTTTTGTACCTGTTTCCTCCAGCATCTTCACAAGGTCCTTTTGCTGTTGTTCTGGGATTGATTTACACTTTTCGCACCAAAGTATGTTCATCTCTAGGAGACAGAACGCATCTCCTTCCTGAGAGGTATGACGGCTGCGTTGTCCCATGGTGTTTATACTTGCGTACTATTGTTTGTACAGATGAACATGGTACCTTCAGGCGTTTGGAAATTGCTCCCAAGAATGAACCAGACTTGTGGAGGTCCACAATTATTTTCTGAGGTCTTGGCTAATTTCTTTTGATTTTCCCATGATGTCAAGCAAAGAGGCAATGAGTTTAAAGGTAGGCCTTGAAATACATCCACAGGTACACCTTCAATTTACTCAAATGATGTCAATTTGCCTATCAGAAGCTTCTAAAGCCATGACATAATTTTCTGGAATTTTCCAAGCTGCTTAAAGGCACAGTCAACTTAGTGTATGTAAACTTCTGACCCACTGTAATTGTGATACAGTGAATTATAAGTGAAATAATCTGTCTGTAAACAATTGTTGGAAAATTGACTTGCGTCATGCACAAAATAGATGTCCTAACCGACTTGTCAAAACTATAGTTTGTTAACAAGAAATTTGTGGAGTGGTTGGAAAACAAGTTTTAATGACTCCAACCTAGGTGTATGTAAACTTCCGACTTCAACTGTATATATATATATATATATATATATATATATATATATAATGTACTGTAATAGAGGTCCTGGATGGCAGGAAGCTTGGCCCCAGTGATGTACTGGGGGGTACCCACTACCCTCTGTAGCGCCTCACGATCGGATGCCAAGCAATTGCCATACCAGGCGATGCAACCGGATTAGGATGCTCTCGATGATGCAGCTGTATAACTTTTTGAGGATCGGGGACCCATGGCTATTCTTTTAAGCCTCCTGAGGGGGAAAAGGCATTGTCGTGCCCTCTTCACAACTGTCTTGGTTTGTTTGGACCATGATAGTTTGTTGGTGATGTGGACATGAAGGAACTTGAAACTCTCTACCCGCTCCCCACAGCCCCGTTGATGGGAATGGGGACGTGTTCGGCCCTCCTTTTCCTGTAGTCCACGATCAGCTCCTTTGTCTTGCTCACGTAGAGAGAGAGGTTGTTGTCCTGGCACCACACTGCCAGGTTTCTGACCACCTCCCTATAGACTGTCTTAAGAACAAGAGGGGACTAAGCATGCACCCCTGAGGGGGCCCCCGTGTTGAGGATCAGCGTGGCAATGTGTTGTTGCCTACCCTTACCACCTGGGGTGGCCCTTCAGGAAGTCCAGGATCCAGTTGTTTAGTCCCAGGGTCCTTAGTGATGAGCTTTGTGGGCACTATGATGTTGAACGCTGAGCTGTAGTCAATGAACAGCATTCTCACATAGGTATTCCTTTTGTCCAGGTGGGAAAGGGCAGTGTGAAGTGAGATTGAGATTGCGTCATCTGTGGATCTGTTGGGGCGGTATGCGAATTGGAGTGAGTCTAGGGTTTCCGGGATGATGGTGTTGATGTGAGCCATGACCAGCCTTTCAAAGCACTTCATGGCTACCGACGTGAGTGCTACTGGGCGGTAGTCCTTTAGGCATGTTTTTCTATGGTGGTCTGTTTGAAATCAATCAATCAAATGTATTTATAAAGCCTTTTTTACATCAGCATGTCACAAAGTGCTGTACAGAAACCCAGCCTAAAACTCCAAACAGCAAGCAATGCAGATGTAGAAGCATGTAGGTATTACAGACTCGGTCAGGGAGAGGTTGAAAATGTCAGTGAAGACACTTGACCCAGACATGCGTGACCTTCGAAGCTTCACTGAAAGATGCACATCTGTTGTGACATCTGTTTGGCACTGCTTATCGCACAGCTGATGCTTCTTGTATACTTCAATACTTTCCTTGTAGTGGTCCATCACTCAGTCACAATATTCTCTGTTTGCTCAGTGGTTCCCAAACTCTGGGGCCAACTTACTCTTGAAAGCTGTAATAGTAGAATACTTCAAAATGAATTAGTGCATCAGCAGTTTTCCTCTTGTCATTGCTCCCTCAGAGAGCTATTTAGGTAGCCTAGTGGTTAAGAGCGATGGGCCAGCACCCGAAAGGTCGCTGGTTTGAATGCCTGAGCCGGCAAGGTGGAAAAATCTGCCGTTCTGCCCTTGAGCAAGGCAGTTACACTGTGCCGTGGATTTCGATAAAGGCAGCCCCCCGCATCACTCTGATTCAGAGGTGTTGGGTTAAATGCAGAATACACATTTAGGTTGAATGCACTCCGTTGTGCAACTGACTGGTATCCCTTATAATGTTTTAGAAATGACCAGAACCAACTTACTAGCCCATGTCAACTAATGTTTTTTTATCTAGGTTTTTAAACCCATTTTTTTGTTCCCCAATGATGGAAGGGGGGCCCAGAGTGGAAACGTTTGGGAACTGCTGCTCAAACTGATACATTTGTGTACTGTACCCTGTTCTATTGGGATGCAAATGTACTGTATGGATTGTCAGTGCTAAATTAGTGTTTGTACAGTGTGGCAAAAAAGTATTTAGTCAGCCACCAATTGTGCAAGTTCTCCCACTTAAAAAGATGAGAGAGGCCTGTAATTTTCATCATAGGTACACTTCAACTATGACAGACAAAATGAGAAACAAAATCCAGAAAATCACATTGTTGGATTTTTTATGAATTTATTTGCAAATTATGGTGGAAAATAAGTATTTGGTCACCTACAAACAAGCAAAATTTCTAGCTCTCACAGATCTGTAACTTCTTCTTTAAGAGGCTCCTCTGTCCTCCACTCGTTACCTGTATTAATGGCACCTGTTTGAACTTGTTATCCGTATTAAAGACACCTGTCCACAACCTCAAACAGTCACACTCCAAACTCCACTATGGCCAAGAACAAAGAGCTATCAAAGAACACCAGAAACAAAATTGTAGACCTGCACCAGGCTGGGAAGACTGAATCTGCAATAAGTAAGCAGCTTGGTTTGAAGAAATCAACTGTGGGAGCAATTATTAGGAAATGGAAGACATACAAGACCACTGATAATCTCCCTCTATCTGGGGCTCCACGCAAGATCTCACCCCATGGGGTCAAAATGATCACAAGAACGGTGATCAAAAATCGCAGAACCACACGGGGGGACCTAGTGAATGACCTGCAGAGAGCTGGGACCAAAGTAACAAAGCCTACCATCAGTAACACACTACGCCGCCAGGGACTCAAATCCTGCAGTGCCAGACGTGTCCCCCTGCTTAAGCCAGTACATGTCCAGGCCCGTCTGAAGTTTGCTAGAGAGCATTTGGATGATCCAGAAGAAGATTGGGAGAATGTCATATGGTCAGATGAAACCAAAATATAACTTTTTGGTAAAAACTCAACTCGTCGTGTTTGGAGGACAAAGAATGCTGAGTTGCATCCAAAGAACACCATACCTACTGTGAAGCATGGGGGTGGAAACATCATGCTTTGGGCTGTTTTTCTGCAAAGGGATCAGGATGACTGATCCGTGTAAAGGAAAGAATGAATGGGGCCATGTATCGTGAGATTTTAAGTGAAAACCTCCTTCCATCAGCAAGGGCATTGAAGATGAAACGTGGCTGGGTCTTTCAGCATGACAATGATCCCAAACACACCGCCCGGGAAACGAAGGAGTGGCTTCGTAAGAAGCATTTCAAGGTCCTGGAGTGGCCTAGCCAGTCTCCAGATCTCAACCCCCATAGAAAATCTTTGGAGGGAGTTGAAAGTCCGTGTTGCCCAGCAACAGCCCCAAAACATCACTGCTCTAGAGGAGATCTGCATGGAGGAATGGGCCAAAATACCAGCAACAGTGTGTGAAAACCTTGTGAAGACTTACAGAAAACGTTTGACCTTGTCATTGCCAACAAAGGGTATATAACAAAGTATTGAGATAAACTTTTGTTATTGACCAAATACTTATTTTCCACCATAATTTGCAAAAAAAATCATAAAAAATCCTACAATGTGATTTTCTAGATTTTTTTTCTCATTTTGTCTGTCATAGTTGAGGTGTACCTATGATGAAAATTACAGGCCTCTATCATCTTTTTAAGTGGGAGAACTTGCACAATTGGTGGCTGACTAAATACTTTTTTGCCCCACTGTATATGGATGTATAGGGCTGCTGTTGTACACTGATAACACTGATCTGTTTGTGTGATAACGCTTGTGTTGTCAGTGAGGGGAGCAACATGACCCCAGCGCACCACTTCCCAGACTTCCGCCTCAAAACCTACGCCCCTCTCGCCTTCCGCTACTTTAGGGAGCTCTTTGGCATCAAAGCAGATGACTACCTGGTTAGTGTGGAAAGCCCTTTACAGAAAACACTCCTACACACCATGTGCTTCTTTGATAATACAGCACACAATCATGTAGTAATACACCCCATTAGAGTTGTCTGATCTATAAGTAAGAGCACAGTGTTCACACTGGGCACATATGTCATTTCATTGTCTAGTTTGGATTTACATTTGAGTTGTCAACTAATGTGAATTCAATGTGAAATCAACAAAACATTTCACCATGTCATTGGATTTAGTTTAAAAGTTGGGTGAAAAAACTACAATTCCCTTACGTTGATGCCTTTTTTCAAATCCAATCAGTTTTCTACGTTAATTCAACGTCATCACATTTACATTTTTGGTTTGAAATTACTTCGAAACAATGTTGATTCAAACAGTTTTTGCCCATTGGGTTTGTTTTGTTATTTGAAAACTTCCATGTTGCTGTCCTGTCAATATGAATTCATGCTATTGGCTCTTCCTGTATGAATTCCAGTACTCCATCTGTAATGAGCCTCTAATCGAGCTGTCCAACCCCGGGGCCAGCAGTTCCTGGTTCTACCTGACCAGCGACGATGAGTTCATCATTAAGACAGTGCAACATAAAGAGGCTGAGTTCCTGCAGAAACTCCTTCCTGGTTACTACATGGTGAGCCCCTCCCTTAACACAAACACCATTCCTGGCATAATAAATAGGGCAACTCCTATCAGTTCTAGTGCCTTCAGGATATTCTTATTCAAAGATTTTAAAGTTTAATTTAAATGTTGGCAGCGTGTGAACTATTCTCAAATGTATCTCTTTTTCCATCTTGTTTCATTTCAGAATCTGAATCAGAACCTGAGGACACTGCTACCTAAGTTCTATGGCCTGTACTGCATCCAGTGTGCCGGGGTCAACATCCGCCTGGTGGTGATGAACAACGTGTTGCCCAGGGCCCTCCAGATGCACTACAAATACGACCTGAAGGGCTCCACTTACAAACGCCACGCCTCGTGCAAGGAACGCGCCAAGTTCTCACCGACCTTCAAAGACCTGGACTTCCAGGAGATGCTTGAGGGCCTGCACTTTGATGGCGACATGTACAGTGCCTTAATGAAGACACTGCAGAGGGACTGCAGGGTGAGGCCGCTTGCAGTAGATTCACTTACTTATTGGTATTGAATATTCAAAACATGAAGGCTAGTCAAGTGTGTGTTGTTAGAGGGACATTTTAGTTCCTTCAATAGCATTTGGTTGGATATTTCTCATTGAACTTTGAACCCTCATTGGCAATCATGTTACATAAGGATGACTGGCCTCTTCTCCATCACCATTGAGCCCTTCTGAATGACTGCATTATTACTCAACAGAGGAACTGGACATGTGGTAGGTAGGCAGCAGCACTGTAAGCTAACTCAGGCATTGTTAAGGCCTTTGTTTAGAGGAGTTATTGTGTCACATCAGTGATGGTCAGAAGCAATGTTCCCTCTAAGCTGTGCACGAGATTGAACTTCACTCAATTTTCTACAGTTTTCCCCTTGAGTTAGCACTATCAACATTTCGCTCTACTGTGGGAATTGTGATTGAATCAATGCAATATTAGCCACGTACACAGACCGGTGCGCCATAACCAATCTTCTTCTATGGTATGATGGCATTCTCAACAATTAGATGTGCATTCCGCCACCTACTGTGCAGGTGCATAATAAGAATCCCAAAAAAGGAAATAATGTGGGTAAAAATAAATCAAATATCGTACAAACTATCAAAAAATAAATTAACAAAATCAACCTGCTTTTCTGTAAAACACTAATTCTAATCAGGTCCCTACACAGGTTCAGAAGACTCCTGTGAGGGCGGGACATTTCCTAGAGACTTTAGTCCTTGCAGTGCTTCAGCACTCCAAAAACGTATCGGCTGCAGATAAAATGACAATTGTGCTGTACAATTAATCACTGTGGCTATAAATGCCACAAAATCCATATTCTTTACAATGAGTGTATCCAGATCACTCGATTTACTTAAAACACTAACAACTGGTTGCGATGCATCCACCGCCATATCTTCAACACTGTTGCCTCTTGACCTTTGACTCTCTTCAACCGGTACACAGCTCTGATCCTTGACACCTCGAACCTCCTTCACCCTAACAGGGCACTCAAGAAAGTCCAGAGTATGATCCCCACCACAGTTGCAACATTTTCCATTCACCGATTCTTCAATAGCATACTTCTCCCGTCTGCAAACATTTCACACGTGCCCATATCCTTTACAATTCCCACACTGTAATGGTTTGGACACAAATGCTCTCACTGCATATCGTACATATCTCTCACCACATACTGTACATAGCTTCACATGTTCAGGTAGTCCCCTCAAACAACAATAATAGGTTTATCTCTTTCCTTCCATTTACCGTAGGGGTCAGGTGACGTGCACTGACCACACCTGGGATTATCTGACTAAGTTACTCGTCTTCTATATCCAACGAGACTCCAGCTATAACTCCTTTGGCTGGCGCCCTGCTCTGAAGAGCAATACGTGGGCTGACGTGGGCAATTTTGCCAGATGCAGTGCACGCTTCTGTTCTTCGACACAATTAACCAAAACAAGTCACCTTGATTGAATCCACCTTTCCCACTGCTTTCTTCACAGTCCTCGATATTACAAATGGATTTCCCAAATGAAACTATTGGGCCGGTCTTCTACTATAGCTTTTGCTCGTTTTGTTCCATTCTTTGATTTCACTATTTTCCATTCATTATCCCGCACTTTCAGATTCAAGCACAGTCTCCATTTCCCCACCTAACCACCTAGGGCCTTCCCACCATAACCAATCAGAGCTGCAGTAGGCCTATATGCAAATAGCCATTGCCATATATGGATCTGTACCATTCACTTTGAACTGGACTTTGTTTAGACTACAGTATGAGCGGTGGCGAGTAGATTTGCTTGTTTTGAGAACAGTGACAGCTGCATGTAGCCAGGTGTGCAGATTTGTTCATATTCTTTGCTAGTTGGTGAGTTATTAGCCCAGTTATAGCTCATTTCTAGTAAACAATAGGGGAGTGGCTGCTTCCAACGAGCACAAAATGTGTGCATTTCTAGCCATCTTTGAAAAGCCAGTCAGGTAAAGAGTTTTTTAAAAATGTCTTAAAGGGGAAGTTCTGTATTTTAAGACGGTCTTGAATTAGCTAAGTAGCCAATAGGCAGAGCGTAGCATAATTTGTCTTATTCTCTGTAATAATGGCATGATAATAATAATACATTTTATTTTGTAAAGTGGTTTCTGAGAAAAAAATAGAGGGAACATTGGTCAGAAGGCTAGAGGTTTAAGTGTGTTTGGTTTGCTAATCCATCTTTGGTGGCTAGTTTGACAGGACTTTCAGCATGGGTGGTTGTTGAATGTCACGTGGAGTGGTCAGTTAAGAGGATTGTTGAGAATTTAAGTGGGGAAAAAAAAGTTGTCATGTTTGCTTTGGTCATGTGGCCTTTTATGTTCCTGTCATCTTAATGTGTCTGTGTGTGGATTGTGTGGTCATGTGACGGTCAGGTCCTGGAGAGCTTTAAGATCATGGACTACAGCCTCCTGCTGGGGGTGCATGTGCAGGACAAGAAGTGTCTGGACAGGGGGGCCAGGGCGGACAGTAAGCGCCTCAATGGCCAGAGGGTCCTCTACTCCACCGCCCTGGAGTCCATCCAAGGGGACGGCAAGGTTGCAGAGCCAGTGGCCGACGATGACACGTGAGAGAACATTCACCTTCATAAGGCCCTTTCACCAATGACATATCACTGACTTCACAATGAGTCATTGTAAACATTAGTGCATTGTATTATTCACACCATAATTCAGTCACACACTGCATAGCAGCTGTGTGAGATGTAAATTCCTTTTTTTTTATCCATTAGAATGGGTGGAATTCCAGCTAAACACAAAGATGAGAAGCTGCTGATCTTCTTAGGGATCATTGACATCCTCCAGTCCTACCGGTGAGGACTTTTTGTGGAACCACTGTCGTCATTTCCATCAAGACAAACGTATCAATGTTACACAAAACATAAATGATCTTTGTAACACCTGTACTTCTTTTTAAGGTTCATCAAGAAGGTGGAGCACTCCTGGAAAGCCCTCGTACATGATGGGGTAGGCTACAGTGTGTGTGTGTGATTGTATTCATATTCCATTTTGCTCTCATAGCGGCCGGACACCTGTGTATCTTTGTGTTTCAGGATACAGTGTCAGTTCACAGGCCCGGTTTCTATGCAGACAGATTTTTGAAGTTCATGGGCGGCACTGTATTCAAAAATATCCGTCGTAAGTGACCTCTTTCACTTAAACATCCTCAATGTGACCTTATACAGTGCCTTGCGAAAGTATTCGGCCCCCTTGAACTTTGCGACCTTTTGCCACATTTCAGGCTTCAAACATAAAGATATAAAACTGTATTTTTTGTGAAGAATCAACAACAAGTGGGACACAATCATGAAGTGGAACGACATTTATTGGATATTTCAAACTTTTTTAACAAATCAAAAACTGAAAAATTGGGCGTGCAAAATTATTCAGCCGCTTTACTTTCAGTGCAGCAAACTCTCTCCAGAAGTTCAGTGAGGATCTCTGAATGATCCAATGACCTAAATGACTAATGATGATAAATACAATCCACCTGTGTGTAATCAAGTCTCCGTATAAATGCACCTGCACTGTGATAGTCTCAGAGGTCCGTCAAAAGCGCAGAGAGCATCATGAAGAACAAGGAACACACCAGGCAGGTCCGAGATACTGTTGTGAAGAAGTTTAAAGCCGGATTTGGATACAAAAAGATTTCCCAAGCTTTAAACATCCCAAGGAGCACTGTGCAAGCGATAATATTGAAATGGAAGGAGTATCAGACCACTGCAAATCTACCAAGACCTGGCCGTCCCTCTAAACTTTCAGCTCATACAAGGAGAAGACTGATCAGAGATGCAGCCAATCACTCATTATCACTCTGGATGAACTGCAGAGATCTACAGCTGAGGTGGGAGACTCTGTCCATAGGACAACAATCAGACGTATATTGCACAAATCTGGCCTTTATGGAAGAGTGGCAAGAAGAAAGCCATTTCTTAAAGATATCCATAAAAAGTGTCGTTTAAAGTTTGCCACAAGCCACCTGGGAGACACACCAAACATGTGGAAGAAGGTGCTCTGGTCAGATGAAACCAAAATTGAACTTTCTGGCAACAATGCAAACGTTATGTTTGGCGTAAAAGCAACACAGCTGAACACACCATCCCGACTGTCAAACATGGTGGTGGCAGCATCGTGGTTTGGGCCTGCTTTTCTTCAGCAGGGACAGGGAAGATGGTTAAAATTGATGGGAAGATGGATGGAGCCAAATACAGGACCATTCTGGAAGAACCTGATGGAGTCTGCAAAAGACCTGAGACTGGGACGGAGATTTGTCTTCCAACAAGACAATGATCCAAAACATAAAGCAAAATCTACAATGGAATGGTTCAAAAATAAACATATCCAGGTGTTAGAATGGCCAAGTCAAAGTCCAGACCTGAATCCAATCGAGAATCTGTGGAAAGAACTGAAAACTGCTGTTCACAAATGCTCTCCATCCAACCTCACTGAGCTCGAGCTGTTTTGCAAGGAGGAATGAGGAAAAATGTCAGTCTCTCGATGTGTAAAACTCATAGAGACATACCCCATGCGACTTACAGCTGTAATCGCAGCAAAAGGTGGCGCTACAAAGTATTAACTTAAGGGGGCTGAATAATTTTGCACGCCCAATTTTTCAGTTTTTGATTTGTTAAAAAAGTTTGAAATATCCAATAAATGTCGTTCCACTTCATGATTGTGTCCCACTTGTTGTTGATTCTTCACAAAAAAATACAGTTTTATATCTTTATGTTTGAAGCCTGAAATGTGGCAAAAGGTCGCAAAGTTCAAGGGGGCCGAATAGTTTCGCAAGGCACTGTATATTTCCCCATTCCTTTTCTTCGTAATTTCACTAATGCTCTCTGTTTATCTCTCTCCCACTCTCTCTCAGCTCTAAGAGGAGCATCCTCCAAGAGGAAGAGGAGCTCCATCCATGCGATGAGGTCAGCCTCCCAGGAGGTACTGTCCCCCCAAAAGGAGGAGAAGAAGGACGAGAGAAAGGCCCAAAGCATGGAGAGCCTGGGCGGACAATGTAGTCACCCTTTATATAAAAAAAAAAAGATTGTGGGTTGTGTCTATTGGGCCGGTACACACGCCATGCCTGTACACACGCCATGCCTGTACACACGCCATGCCTGTACACACGCCATGCCTGTACACACGCCATGCCTGTACACACGCCATGCCTGTACACACGCCATGCACTCTCTGCTTTATCATTTGACGTTTTTTTGTATTTCTCTGTTTTGTTCAACAGTAATGAGTTCCTCCAAGCACTCTGACCTAGTCCTACTTCCGAAATGTTTAAATCAGGCTGTTTCCTCATCCTTCTCCACTCTTGAGAAGATCAAGAAAGACCTTGAGGAGCACTTTGAGGAGCACCTGGAGAATAGGTACAGTGTCGACTGCACATTAAATCTTTACACCTTCACCACTTAGCACAAACTGGTTGAGTCAACATTGTTTCAGTGTCTTTTGTCAATTTATTTTGACATGGAATCTACATGGAAAATACATTGGATTTGAAAAAAGTTAACTGTTGTTTTGAGGGTAAAATTTCAACCACCAGATTACGTATGTGATATTTGTAACCAATTTTCAACATAGACAAACTGTGTATAAAATATGTTGAATTTGTACATTTGAAACAACGCCAGATCTCCAATGTAAAATCCACTGTCAGAAAAAGATAAAAATAGGCTGGGCAGCACTTCCTACTAGAGAATTGATCTACTACTATTGATTTGGTCTCCCATCCAGGGTTTTAACCAAGCCCAGCCTAGCTTTGATATTTATCACTGATTACTACCAATGTGTTATCATGAGAACAATTATTGAGAGATCTCTTCTCTATATTCACTGTTTCTATCGAAGTCATTCCAAAGCGTAGGTTTAACAGAGTAAATACTATACGGTGCCTTCAGAAAATATTCATACCACATTTTGTTACAGCCTGAATTCATAATGGATTAAATAGATTTGTTTTCTCACGATCTACAAACAATACCCCAGAATGACAGTGAAAACATGTTTTTAGAAATGTTTGTAAATGTATTGAAAATTAAATACAGAAATATCTCATTGACTCTGGGGTATTAAGCACACGTTTAGTGCTGAACTTATTTAGGTTTGCCATAACATAGGGGTTGAGTACATAATTCGACTTTGCCGTTATTGTGTGTAGGCCAGCGACAAAAAAAACTAAATGTAATCAATTTTAAATTCAGGCTGTAACACAGTTGGGGGGTGTGAATACTTTCTGAAGGCAATAAGTCATATCATCAATTATACTATTTAGGCCTACAAAGCATTTGCAAATTCATCAAGTTATTGTTTCATTTTAACCCAGGGTTCAATTTAGATCTTTTTTTGAGATGGAGACGTGAATCCAACAGATCAATTTGTAGACAAACTGGAAATGAATTACAACACAACCAAATATCAACATTTTGAAGGAGATCTTCTGCTTGGATAGTTCCATATGTTCCACTGACTTAGTCTGGCTTAAAATCTAGTTTGTCTACAAATGAATATGTTGGATTAACATCTCCATCTCAACCAAAAATCTAAGTTTAAGCACTTTAAATAAAAGTTTGATTTAGTCCTATTCTTTAACTTTGATTCTTGGTTGAGATGGAGATGTGAATCCAACATATCCTTAATTTGTTGACAAACTGGGAATAAAGCCAGACTGGGTCATTGGCACAAAGATACATCTCCTTCAAATGTTTATTTGGTTGTGTTGACAACCAAACACAAATAGCCTATTAACTTGTCGACAAGTTAACAAATTCTAAATTGGATTCACGTCTCCACCTGAACCAAAAATAAACGTTTAAGAATAGGATTATGTCAATTGCTCAGATTAATGTATCCAAGGATTAGATATCCTTTAAATGTTGATATTTGGCTGTGTTGTCAACCAAACACAATTCAATAATATTTTTCTAATAGTCAATAGCCTAAAGTTAAAGCTATCTTACAAACTAATGTAACAGTATTTATTCAACTTTAAAATGAGTAACACATCCATTTTGAGGTTAGTCTAGTGTAACTATAATTGTCTTATGTAATCATAGAAAGCATGCATGTTCAAGGTGGCATGCAAAGGTCTCAGGTGTCACGCCCTGACCGTAGAGATCATTTTATTCTCTGTTTGTTTGGTCAGGGTGTGACTCGGGTGGGAAAGTCTATGCTTTCTGGTTCTTTGTTTTTGGCCGGGTATTTTCTAATTTGTGGGTTGTTGTCTTCGTTTAATGCATGTATAGCCTTACGGAGCTTCACGTTAGTTTTTGTTGTTTTGTTGGCGACATTTAAGAAATAAAGAAAAATGTATGCTCACAACGCTGCACCTTGGTCCGGTCATTTTCAAGACGACGCACGTAACAGCAGGTCTGTGGAGATCTTCACAATTGCTATAATAATCTGTGCAGAATCTCAAATATCATTGATCACTTGCACTATGTACTTTTAATGTAATCTCAACTGCAATCCAGGTCATTTGGTTGTGCTATTAGATTAAGCACAGTGATCACACATTAAGTTGTTGTATAAATAAACAATATCTGACATTGTATTCCCATTTGAATTTTGTAGTTTTAAATGGTTGAAAGCATAGTGATAACACATTGGGAATTTAACAAACATCTGGCTGTCTTTTTGAGTGACTGAATAAAGGTTGAAATCTCAATGGTCAACGTCTTAACCAAATAATACCCAAATTTCCATGTTGAAATGATGCGGTGTGCCCAGTGGGTCCTCACCCTGATTGTACACCGCACCACTTCATATACACCAGACCTCACCCACTCCTTATCCACCTTAGCACCCTTATACCTTTCAAGGCTCACCCCTTGATGGAACCAACAGTTTGTTCTGTTAGACAGTGATGGAGTTATGTATCTTTGTTGTCCATTGTAACTCTTCCCACTGTCTCCTCAGTGATAACCATTGTGACTCCAGTGCAAATGTGGCCCTGGATGACACGGTCCCCTCTCCCCATACCCAGGGCAGTCCAGACTCTACGCAATGTCTACTTGGTGGGTGTACAAGATACACTATGCATTTAGTTAGGAGTCTATATCTGTTTAATAGTGTCTATGACGTCATCACTTCTGCTTGTCTCTATGATATCATAAATATTCCATGCCCTTTGTAAGGTCACTGATTATGTCGCTCTGTGACATCATTGCTAACTTAGCTCCTATGTAGGACATCACTAAGATGTATTTAGGCATTTCCCATATGTCCTTTTCAATGTCTGTCTCTGACGTCATCAGCATTGTTTTTTGTTCTTCTCTATTACCAATCCTCTCTGTGAAATCCCTGTTTGTTTGGTAATCTAAGACATCTCCAACATCTCCTCTGTTACATCTCTGATTCTCAACCTCTTATGTTCTAGTGAAGACGGGTGGAAGAAGATGAAAAGTCCCTTCCCACAGCATCACTAAATAGATAATGATCTCTTTAAGCATCAACTGCACATAAAAACGCTATTATGACAGTGCTCCAATACAGGCTGTCCTTTCTTTTGAAGTCATGACCTGCACTGTAAAGCACCTTTCTCCTGCTACCGTACACTTTGCTGCTACTTTAAAATCAGGGACAATCCTGAGGTTTTCGAATGGAGATTACTAGCAACAGTCACCTTGTGGAACATGCCAAATCACTTTTATTCAATGCTTCTCTAGCAAAGCTCTATTTGTCACTAATGACAATGTTCAAATCTCTGAGGCTGGATTCCTGAAAAAAATCTGTAAATGTTATTTGATTAAATAGGAAGCATTAAAAAAAAATGTATATACATGCATAAAGATACATAATTTAATGAAAATAAATCTAGAATAGTACAAGAAAATACTGTATTGAGCAAATGCTTTAGTTACATGACATACTTTTGAGACTCCTGAAATCAACCCATTAAGTCATATCACAATCAGTGCAGTAGACCTTGGACACCAGGGAACACACAATGTAGTGGGGATTTAAGGCTTGCCACATCACAGCGAATGTGGTTCTAGCATTCGTCTACCAATCGTTCAGCACGCTGTGTTTTAGGGACCACCCGCTGTACATGTTTGACTGCAAAAACATTTCTGGCGATTCTACATGTAAAATTGATTCGCAGTTGTTTTGCAAAGTACATTCAGACGTGCTAAATAGTCCTACTCTTGGCCAGCAAATGCTATCGGTGTGTCTGAGCCCTTAGTTGCCAATCAATGTTCCTTGCATTGAATTAGTCAAGATTGTAAAACAATGCCATGGTGAAAGAATACATTCGAAGGCCTATGTTATGTAGCTAAAGACATGTGATTATGCCATATCAAGAAGTGTCTTCCTTTCATGATCACACATTTTATAATGCATTTCATATAGGTGTAGGCCCATTAATGATCAGGCATGATTGCACATTTTATTTGTTTTAAAATGATGTATTTCAAGATTTTTTTTTTTAAATGTACAGTTGGCATAATATGTATATTGTATTTTAAAATAATTAGTCTTCTAGAAATATTTGTCTGTCAAAGAAAATCAGATTTAATGCCGTAGCATTGTATGTTTCCGTCTCTAAACTCTCTATCATTGCCATGCCCATAAATGGTCAATAGGGGGCACAATGTGTATAGAATTACTGATCTCTGTTTCTTTCCTCATCGAGGATTATGTTATGATAGATGCAAACGCTATCAATATTCCATATAGAAGCTTTTTCAGTGAAAACTAAACATAGAAAATATATACATTTTATCTGTTCATGTGAGTTTAAAAAACATGGGTTTGAATGGGGACTCCCGTTCTATTAATTCTATCAAGGCTATCAACATACCTGTGTAATTTTTTGTTCTATCCGATAACTGAAATTCAGATAATCTTAGAAAAACTGGGCCCTGGTGATTCACAGCCAAGTCCTCCTGGGTCACGCCTTAAGAATGGGCTGTTGTGGCTTCAAAAGTTGTTTTCATTATCTGGAGATGCACAGGAAAATTCAAAAGGCTTCCATCGATCACAGTTTGGAGACCACTACATTTTAACACATCAGGGAATCTCACTATTACAATCTTCTATGGACATTGCAGTCCAATGCTATCAATATACCCTGTTTGAAAACAATGAACCCATCCATGATTTTCAAATGCAGAAACTCAACAGCTGACATCAAGGAAACATACAACAGGCTATCAACATACAGTGCATTCGGAAAGTATTCAGACCTCTTGACTTTTTCCACATTTTGTTACATTACAGACTTTTTCTAAAATTGATTCGTTTTTTTACACCTCATCAGTCTACACACAATGTCACATAATGACAGAGCAAAACGTTTTTTTTTTTTAAATCATTTTTGCATTTGTATTAAAAATACACATCTGATCGTATTTACTTAAGTATTCAGACCCTTTACTCAGTCATGTGTTGAAGCACCTTCAATTGAAGCACCAAATCAATTGAATTTAAGCACAGGTGGAATCCAATCAAGTTGTCGAAACATCTCAAGAACCATCAATGGAAACAGGATGCACCTAAGCTCAATTTCGAGTCTCATAGCAAAGGGACTGAATACTTACGTAAATAAGATATTTGTGTTTTTTATTTTTAATACATTTGCAAACATTTCTAAAAACCTGTTTTCGCTTTGTCATTATGGGGTAGATTATTGTGTGTAGATTGAGGGGGGGAATTTTTATTTAAACCCCAAACAGCAATCAATCCAGAAGTAGAAGCACTGAATCAAAATTGTAGCCTATTGATAACATGTCGGTAGGATGGTAATGGTTGAGATAAAAATGGTTGAGTGGATGATGAGTTTCCTTTTATGTTTCACTTCCCAGGTATGATTCATACAGTTTCGGTGTGGATTAGGCCCTACTTTGAATTATAAGGAGTGTGTGATTGGCAGGAGTGAGTCGGCTTTGTCTCACCTTACATATTAATGAGCTGACATTCAGTTTCTGTACAATTCACTGGGGAGTGTGGACATCCGAACGGAAAGTGGGCTATATAAGTGTACATTTGACCTGGGACTCATGCCCTTTCTGCGGAACTGAACTCACCTACGTATGGTCACGTGGTAGTCTACAGCACTGTGCGTGACTCACCTGCAGTTTCAACGCCACGCCCATACCTGCAAAAACCAGGAAACGCAAAGCATTGCCGCACAACGAACTGCTTTTTTCTTACCTCAAAACACACCTTCTGCTGGTAAACTATCATTTTCAGATTTTAATTGTGGTTTTCCATCGCAAACTACCAAATATCCAGAATTTTCATTAGGTAAGTCAAACTTCGAAATTGCCTTTCGTAACGTAGTGTATAATATCTCAGTTTGCTTCTCTTGTCTTATTTGGGTATTGACCATTGTTCACAGTAGCCATAACATGCGCTTTATTTCTAAGGTAAAACATCAAACTTCTTAAAATATAGTACAATTATAACTGATCAGGCTTGGGCGGCCTCAGTGTTTGTCCTTTGTAGCCCATTCATGAGGGTTATTCTGTTACAGAAACGTCACGATTTGGCCTACATTCTGAGGAGGCCTCAACTCAATGTTACTACTGAACCATTTCCATTTGTTCGTGTCTAGTAGTTGACCTATTCAACTTCATCCACTCTTGCTTTTTGGGGTAACCAAAACCTATTTTATACAGATTATAATTTTGTAAATATTAACTGGTGTCTTTGAGTGTGGCTATGGGTGTTTCTAGCCCTTGATCATGACTCAGTGCCGTTATGTTACACACAAGTCTTTGGATGAAAGTTTCCTCTGTATGGGGGAGTTTGCCGATGCACATTAACGCGCATTGCTTGCATTACGTTTTGGAAGCATTAGTATTGAACCAGATAGTACGTTCAACCTTTTGGCAGCTATCTTTAGGATAGTAAGAAAAGCCATGCATGAATCGTCAATGTGAAATTGAATCGGTGAACATACAAACACCATGTTACGATTACGGACTTACATTTTAGTCTTGAACAAATCTTGCTTTGCAATTCTGTCGTACAATAATACCTTTCAGAGCTTTGGCAGTTTCATCTCCCCAACAAAACATGTACACCAAACGGCCTGTGAGGACTACTACGCGAACAAGTAGAAAACAGTATTTACAAAATAAAAAATAAATGGGCAGGAAAGTTTCAAAGTTAAGTCTCTATTACCCCTCAGTTGAGTTTACTTCACATTTAGGTTGCTAATGTAATGGATTTGTTGGCCAAGTCTAGATAGCACTAGCTGTATTATGCCTACAACAGTGACTTTTCAATCCGCTAGGTGTATCTCTACAGACGTGGACATCCCCATGCATGCATATGACTAATCAAAATATGACTAATTCAATATGGCACCATCCCACTCTCTGGGCTCTGTCTGTAATCATAACCAGCAGTATATACCAGGAATAACGAAACAGAATATAATAGATATTTGGTGAATATATAAATGATGTATGACCACTGGAGTCTTTGCCAGTCAAAATAAAAAATATTTCATCACTAAATCTTGCCAAAGCATATTCTGTAGGAGGGGTTTATATGAATTTAAAATCATTTTACATGATTTGTATGAATCGGGCCATGAACATATGGCCTTTGAAATGACCTAGGGAGAGGTTAAACAGATGTCTGGCATAAACTTATTCCCCACTTTACAATAACTCTGTTGCAGTGGTCTTAGGTAGTTCCGTATAGGCTATTCCCTCCATCGCGACACTGCTGCCCAGTTGAAGAGCTTGTTATCTGCTTGCAGCAGCGCCTTTGGAAAAGCACCCCTCAGCCTCAGAATATGCCCTTCTAGAGGCATGCAGTCATAGTCATTATACCCTAATGTAGACCTACTAGCCAGGAAAAAGTGCAGAGCATGCATAATGCTGCATCTCATATTCCAACATTTTAACATTTAGTTCATCCTCCAGTATTCAGTATGTCATTAATTCTGTCATTTGCCTGAGTTGCAATATGAACTAAATCAAAGAGAATAGAACAGTCTTATCCATTTGTTTATTGAAATCCATGTGTGTATTCTAAATTCCTCAAAGGTCTTTAGCCTATCATTTTAACAATTTGATGTTTCATTTTGGCATATCCAAATAAAATAGGACTTCAACTTGTAGGCATTGCAATTTAGGCTATAGTTTTGGGTACTGGTGTCTTGCAGAGTAATTTGAACTATTTGTGTTTTATAACTGCTTTTATTGGCCTCCCCTTAAAAAGAGGCCCTAGCTCACAGGCCTCTAAATATAGCCTCTAAATAAATAGCTTTATGAGTAGTGGGTATTTCTCCATTCTGATTGTTTTATACTGTTCAATTCAACTTCAACCAAAAATCATTTTTCATCAATTTCCTGCACTCATATGAGATCATTTCCACACTGCCACGTAAGGGCTGCATGAAAAAGGGCTGCAAAAAAATCTAGGCCTTATTTTTTAACACATAGGTGAACTGTTGGGATCATGAAACTAGAATGATTTTTTAGTTACGATATAATCTTGGGCACTTTGCATAGTGTTTGACATGACAATGATTGAAAATGCAAGGGAGGAGTTATTGTGATAGGGTAGGAAACAGTGTTGATTGGTTCCCCTAGGAAACTCTTATCATCTTTGGCCACATTGAATGATTTCACTTAGCTACATGAAGTAGCTAACATTCTTTCTTTGCGTATTTGGCTTTGATTTAGAAGATATTGTTGCACAAACAACACGCTGATTTAGGTCTACACCATTACTGGTATTATCAGGCTGTATAGCTAATTACGCTTGCTCTGACTCAGTACATTTAATAGCTAGCTGTCGATTAGCATTAGCGGCTAACACGATTGAGGCCCAACTTGCTAAGAAAATACAAACAATAGCTGTTTGCAGATGTAAGAAACACAAATTAATAGTGTCATTTATAGAACACTGGTGGATTAATATTAAGAAGCAAAGTGAAAACTGCATCATTGTCATCAACATTGTTGCATGTGCTAGACTGAACACAAGTGTCTCAGTCGTGGAACAACAAATGCTCTCCTTGAGTGCTGGGGCGGGACTAGGTCTGTGTGGAAAAAGCGGCATGGCGAGAGATGACTTAAGTAGCGAAGTAAACTATACAAATGAACGTTACACCTAGTGTATTACATTTTAACAAACCAAACATTAAAATAGTGTTATAGAGGGTAAAGTAAAAACCCAAAACGGTTCCTGCATCAAATCTGGTATATCGTAAAATACGGTATACCGTCCAGCTCTCAGAGTATTTGGCTGTCTTGACTTCCAGAGCCAATTCCCCTTTTTAACAGAACATCCAATCAAACTGTATTCGTCACATGCGCCGAATAAAACAAGTGTAGACCTTACCGTTGAACATGTAAGGTCCTTGGACTATAAGGAGTAATGTTAGACTCCTTTTGTCCATTTATTGGGCTATGGGTATGTCTAACCCAAAGCACTGAGACCTTCTTCAGAATAGCAGATCCCAGTTAAAACATCTATTTGAGATAAGGTTCACTACACACCATGTGGAGAAGAGAGATATTGAGATATATCTCCTTTTACTCAATTTCTTTATTTCAGTCAGCATGCCCAGACTATGTTTGTAAGAACTGAATGTATGTTTTTATGTGAGGCCTTCTTTGATCGGAGTCGTGACCAGTTCTGAATGCTGCAGGTTTAGGCATTTGTTTTACAATGAGATTCATCACCATTCATCGTGATAGCTTCAGCTTTATTAACTGCGTGCATTCATTTCCTAAAATCACTGCACGTTTATCTTAGATTAGTTCTCAACTGTGGGATGTTGACTGTCTCAGTGATTACTCAGGGACATCATTACGTAAACTGGTCTCAAAGCATTTTGTATTATTCTGTACGTAAATCTGAGTCACTCCATTTATCCTGAACAAAAATATAAATGCAACAATTTCCGCATTTTTACTGAGTTACAGTTCATGGGGTGGCAGGTAGCCTAGTGGTTAGAGCGTTGGACTAGTAACCGGAAGGTTGCAAGTTCAAATCCCCAAACTGACAAGGTACAAATCTGTCATTCTGCCCCTGAACCCACTATTCCTAGGCCGTCATTGAAAATAAGAATTTGTTCTTAACTGACTTGCCTAGTTAAATTAAGGTAAAATAAAAAGAGCGTTGGACTAATAACCGAAAGGTTGCAAGATCTAATCTCGGGCTGACAAGGTAAAAAATCATTGAAAATAAGAATTTGTTCTTAACTGAACTGCCTTGTTAAATAAAGGTACAGAAATATATAAATAAGGAAATCCATCAATTCTAATACATTCTTTAGGCCCTAATCTATGGATTTCCCATCACTGGGAATACCGATATCCATCTGTTGGTCACAGATATGAAAAAAATAGGGTCTAGGATCAGAACCAATCAGTATCTGGTGTGACCACCATTTGCCTCATGCAACACGACACATCTCCTTCACATAGAGTTGATCAGGCTGTTGATTGTAGCACGTGGAATGTTGTCCCACTCCAATGGCTATGCGAAGTTGCTGGATATTGTTGGGAACTGGAACATGCTGTCAATCCAGAGTATCCCAAATATGCTCAATGGGTGACATGTCTGC
Organism: Oncorhynchus mykiss; assembly: GCF_013265735.2. Lineage (NCBI taxonomy): Eukaryota > Metazoa > Chordata > Actinopteri > Salmoniformes > Salmonidae > Oncorhynchus > Oncorhynchus mykiss. The sequence goes on from NC_048593.1 coordinate 19,568,104, forward strand.
TGAGTATTCAGGCCATGGAAGTACTGGGACATTTTCAGCTTCAAGGAATTGTGTACAGATCCTTACGACATGGGGCCGTGCATTATCATTAACCTTTCACCTATCCCTTTTAGCCAACCTTAACCCTTCACCTAACCATTTTAGCTAACCCTAACCATTTAACCTATCTAATGTTAGCCACCTAGCTAGAATTCATAACATATTGTATGTTTTGCAAATTTGTAACATATAATACAAATTGTATTTCGTAACATACCCACAGATTAATACATATCATACTAAATTTAGTCTTGTTTTTACGTACAGAATAATCCAAAATGCTATAAAACCAGCTTGCATTACAGTAGGCAAGAAGTCTCTCTCATTCATTCATTGTGATTGACATGTCTCCCTCTGCCATATACATTCCAAATACAGTGAGCTCCAAAAATATTGGGATAGTGACACATTTTTGTTTTGTCTCTGTACTCCAGCACTTTGAATTTTAAATGATACAATGACTTATGTTAAAGTGCAGACTGTCAGCTTTAATCTGACAGTATTTTCATACATATCGGGTGAACCGTTTAGATATTACAGCACATTTTGTACATAGTCCCCCCATTTATGGGGTCCCAAAGTATTGGGACCAATCATTTTCGTATTTATTTACCCTTTTTAACTTGGCAAGTCAGTTAAGAACACATTCTTATTTACAATGATGGCCTATCAAAAGGCCTCCTGTTTTCCAAAGTTAGTTATCTGGTCCCGTATTCCTAGCACCCAATGCTTGTGACTCTACAACCTTGTTGGATACATTTGCTGTTTGTTTTGGTTGTGTTTCATTTTGGAGTCACGTTTTTTGTAAATAAGAATATGTTTCTGAACACTTCTACTCTAATGTGGATGCTACAATTATTGTGGATAGTCCTGAATGAATCGTGAGTAATGATGAGTGAGAGTTACTCGCAAATATCCTACCCCCAAGACATGCTAACCGTTCACCATTACGTGTGGGGGGGGGGTTTATGCCTCTGTAACTTTCTGATTCATTCAGGATTATCCGTAATCATGGTAGAATCTACATTAATGTAGAAGTGTTTAAAAACGTTTTTCTTTACAAAATAAGTGACTCTAATATGACTCAATACGTTATATACCATCCATTTCCATTGGGCACCAAATAATCTGAAACACAACCAAAACAAACAGCACATGCATTCAATCCAACAAATTTGTGGAGTCACAAGCTTGATGTAGTCATTGCGTGCTAGGTAAATGGGACCAAATACTTTTATTTATTTTATTTTACCTTTATTTAACTAGGCAAGTCAGTTAAGAACAAATTCTTATTTTCAATGGCGGCCTAGGAACAGTGGGTTAACTACCTTGTTCAGGGGCAGAACGACAGATTTGTACCTTGTCAGCTCGGGGATTTGAACTTGCAACCTTCCGGTTACTCTCTAACCACTCGGCTACCCTGCCGCCCCTTAACTTCACATTTTAAGTGAATTTGTCCCAATACTTTAGTCCCCCCCCCCCACCCCCATTTAAGGGGTCCATCTCCAAAAAGTGCTGTTATTTCTAAACGATTCACCCGATATGGATGAAAATACCCTCTAATGCTGACAGTTTGTACTTGAACCTCATAGTCATTTTATCATTTAAAATCCAATGTGCTGGAGTACACACCCAAAACAAACAAGATGTCACTGTCCCAATACTTTTGGAGCTCACTGTACATATGGACATTGTGAAAGCAGATCAAGCAAAATACTACAGTAATACTGCACGTGGTGAGGGCAGGGTCACAGTGAAACCGACTGGGATAAAACAACTCGCAAGTAGACATTCAATGGCTACCTATTTAGAAATCACTAAGTACAGCAGAATTAACTCAGTTAAAGGGATACTTTGGGATTTTGGCAATGAGGCCCTTTATCTACTTGCCCAGAGTCAGAGGAACTTGTGGATACAATTTGTATGTCTCTGTGTTATGTCAGTTTATAGACCCGATGCCAAGGTATTGGGACATCAAAAAACTGTCCCTAATTGATTTAAATTTTATACGGTATTGCTGTCAAACGTTTTGACTTGAAGTGAAACTTTTTTTAAATTTATTTATACTAAACATTTTAAGCCATTTATGATATTTATTTTTAGGCAGACAGACTAATTGTCTCTTCCAATTTTGTGGCAGAATAGCGACGAGTTGGTTACAATTTTGTATTGAGCACTGTCTTTACACTTGTGCACATGCCACTGACTACATGAATTCATATTAGGAATATATTTCATGAGATTACTATAAAGAACTTGATTCTATGTATTAAGCTGTTTTGGAAAAAGTAAAGGTTTTAGATTAGAATTCTAGTCATCAGTCAGCACAGTGGTAGCATCATTCATGCTCTTTATCCCTTAGACTGTGCCTGCTGTCTGGATGATGCACAATGCAAAGCAATTTAAAAGTGCTTAATTCTATGTGTTTGTTACCTAACTGGGTATAAAAGAGACTGTTATTTATAGCCTTGCTGCTTGTTTGGGGCCCATGGAGTGCTCAGGGATTTCTATGCCCTGCTCACTGGCAGTGAAATCTTCTGCTGTCATTTACCAACCATACAGAGAGCGGTAATCCAGACATGCAAACTGCTGGAATATCATTCCTGCCCGGAGGTTTGCATTGGCTGGCGGCTCACTGAATACATTTATTTATTTATTTCTGTACTGTCAGCGGGTGACAGGGCATACATGCATGTGAATGAAATAGTGAAGACACTTGCCAGTTTGTCAGCACAAACATGTTTCAAGCAGGCCACCATAGTCCCTGTGTCCAAGAACACTAAGGTAGCCTGCCTAAATGACTACCGACCCGTAGCACTCACGTCAGTAGCCATGAAGTGCTTTGAAAGGCTGGTCATGGCTCACATCAACACCATTATCCCAGAAACCCTAGACCCAATCCAATTTGCATACCGCACCAACAGATCCACAGATGATGCAATCTCTATTGCACTCCACACCGCCCTTTCCCGCCTGGACAAACGGAACACATGTGAGAATGCTATTCATTAACTACAGCTCAGCGTTCAACACCATAGTGCCCTCAAAGCTCATCACTAAACTAAAGGACCCTGGAACTAAACTCCTCCCTCTGCAACTGGATCCTGGACTTCCTGATAAGCCGCCCCCAGGTGGTGAGGGTAGGTAATAACACATCCTCCACGCTGATCCTCAACACGGGGGCCCCTCGGGTGCGTGCTCAGTCCCCTCTTGTACTCCCTGTTCACTCATGACTGCACGGCCAGGCACGACTCCAACACATCATTACATTTACCTCACCAAGCAAAGTGAGATCACAAAGTCTATCACAGTCTGCCGATATGGACAGCCACATCAAGAGGATCCTCTACACTGCTCAAAAAAATAGAGGGAACACTTAAACAACACAATGTAACTCCAAGTCAATCACACTTCTGTGAAATCAAACTGTCCACTTAGAAAGCAACACTCACTGACAATAAATTTCACATGCTGTTGTGCAAATGGAATAGACAACAGGTGGAAATTATAGGCAATTAGCAAGACACCCCCAATAAAGGAGGGGTTCTGCAGGGGGTGACCACAGACCACTTCTCAGTTCCTATCCTTCCTGGCTGATGTTTTGGTCACTTTTGAATGCTGGCGGTGTTTTCACTCTAGTGGTAGCATGAGACGGAGTCTACAACCCACACAAGTGGCTCAGGTAGTGCAGCTCATCCAGGATGGCACATCAATGTGAGCTGTGGCAAGAAGGTTTGCTGTGTCTGTCAGCGTAGTGTCCAGAGCATGGAGGCGCTACCAGGAGCGTGGAGGAGGCCGTAGGAGGGCAACAACCCAGCAGCAGGACCGCTACCTCCGCCTTTGTGCAAGGAGGAGCAGGAGGAGCACTGCCAGAGCCCTGCAAAATGACCTCCAGCAGGCCACTAATGTGCATGTGTCTGCTCAAACGGTCAGAAACAGACTCCATGAGGGTGGTATGAGGGCCCGACGTCCACAGGTGGGGGTTGTGCTTACAGCCCAACACCGTGCAGGAGGTTTGTCATTTGCCAGAGAACACCGAGATTGGCAAATTCGCCACTGGTGCCCTGTGCTCTTCACAGATGAAAGCAGGTTCACACTGAGCACGTGACAGAGTCTGGCGACACCGTAGAGAACGTTCTGCTGCCTGCAACATCCTCCAGCATGACCGGTTTGGCGGTGGGTCAGACATGGTGTGGGGTGGCATTTATTTGGGGGGCCGCACAGCCCTCCATGTGCTCGCCAGAGGTAGCCTGACTGCCATTAGGTACCGAGATGAGATCCTCAGACCCCTTGAGACTGAATCTAATTGAGCACATCTGGGACATCATGTCTCGCTCCATCCACCAACGCCACATTGCACCACAGACTGTCCAGGAGTTGGCGGATGCTTTAGTCCAGGTCTGGGAGGTCAGGAGACCATCCGCCACCTCATCAGGAGCATGCCCAGGTGTTGTAGGGAGGTCATACAGGCACGTGGAGACCACACACACTACTGAGCCTCATTTTGACTATTTTTAAGGACATTACATCAAAGTTGGATCAGCCTGTAGTGTGGTTTTCCACTTTAATTTTGAGTGTGACTCCAAATCCAGACCTCCATGGGTTGATACATTTGATTTCCATTAATAATTTGTGTGATTTTGTTGTCAGCACATTCAACTATGTAAAGAAAAAAGTATTTAATAAAAATATTTCATTCATTCAGATCTAGGATGTGTTATTTTAGTGTTCCCTTTATTTTTTGGAGCAGTGTATTTTGAGAGAGCGTGGTAAGCAGCCTGAAACTCCTGGAACCTATAGCAGTAGCCATTGCTTGGATTGAGGTGGACAATGCCATCCTGTCTGATGTTCAGACTCGGTTTGCAGATGTAAGAGAAGAAATCTGTACTGCCCTGCCCACAACACTGTTGCTCCTGCCCACTTCACTAGTGCTGAAATACATCAAAAAGCGTGAAGATTTCTGCCTGAAGCCCATACACGCCGCAGCGTACGTGTTGGATGCCAAGTATGCTGGCTAGAGCATCCTGTCTGGTGCAGAGATCAACAAGGCCTATGGTGTCATCACTACTGTGTCTCGCCACCTTGGCCTGGATGAGGGCAAGGTTCTTGGCAGTCTGGCGAAGTACACTTCCAAGCAAGGGCTTTGGGATGGAGATGCAATATGGCAGTCGTGCCAACATATCTCATCAGCCACCTGGTGGAAGGGACTTTGTGGATCTGAGCCTCTTTCCCCTGTTGCCTCCATCATCCTCCAAATCCCACCAACATCAGCTGCTTCCGAGCACAACAGCTCCTTGTTTTTGAACACACAAGAAACAAGCCATCCTCAAACATGGAACATGCCATCCTCAACAAGGTTGGTAAGTGACAGTGAAGATGAGGCCTCGGAGTCTGATGTTCAAGAGGTGGACATTGAGGAGGTCCAGGGAGAAGACATGGAACCCTGAGAGGAAGACAACCATAGCTTTAGTTTCCAGACTATCATTTTACAGATGTATGTTAAAAACATTTTTGGGAGATGTGATGGATCATTCAATATTATCTTTTGTTGTTCAGTGAAATCATCCCATGTGAAGAGTCAACTCATTTAAAGTTCAATTTGTAAAATATTATTATTTAAAAAAAACAATTCTATTGGAAGGATTTAATCATTTGCAATTATGTCTACTGATAAGGTAAAAGGTTTCTGTCTCCATGTGATATGGTAAATATATCCAATGCAAAAAACATCTACTTTTGAATGGTATTAATATTAATTTGCATATATTCCCGTTAATTCCCACAAAGTTTCCTCCTCTGAATATTCCCCAAAATGTGCAACCCTTGTCCAAACACACCAAGACAGCCGTGAAGAGGGCACGACAAAACGTATTCCCTCTCAGGAGACTGAAAAGATTTGGCATGGGTCCTCAGATCCTCAAAAGGTTCTACAGCTGCACCATCGAAAGCGTCCTGAAGGGTTGCATCACTGCCTGGTATGGCAACTGCTCGGGCTCTGACCGCAAGGCACTACAGAGGTAATGTGTACGGCCCAGTACATCACCAGGGCCAAGCTTCCTGACATCCACGACCTCTATACCAGGCGGTGTCAGAAAGGCCCTAATAATTGTAAAAGATTCCAGCCACCCTAGTCATAGACTGTTCTCTCTGCTACCGCACGGCAAGCAGTACCGGAGAAGCAAGTCTCTAGGTCCAAGAAGCTTCTAAACAGCTTCTATCCCAAGCCATAAGACTCCTGAACAGCTAATCAAATGCCTACCCAGACTATTTTCATCCCCCCACCTCGCTTCTATGCTGCTGCTACTCTCTGGTATTATCTATGCATAGTCACTTTAATAACTACTTACATGTACATATTACCTTGACACCGGTGCCCCCGCACATTGACTCTGTACCGGTACCCCCCTTGTATATAATCTCGCTATTGTTATTTCGCTGCTGCTCTTTAATTATTCGTTTTTCTTATCTCTTTTTAAAAAAAATATTTTCTTAACTGCATTGTTGGTTAAGGGCTTGTAAGTAAGCATTTCACTGTAAGGTCTACTACACCTGTTGTGTTTGTCACATGCTAGATGAATGATCTGTTGGGGGATGGAGAGGGTATGGTGTGAGGATGGAAGTGTGTGTGAGGATGGTAATGATAGGGGGCTCTGGGTGTTAATGGCCAGAGGACTAATTCTCTGTGGGGATTATGAGGAAATGGGGCGGGGTGTATACATGATCTATCAGGGCTTAGTACCGGAATTATCCTGGCAGCAGCGTTTTCATTAGTGCAATGTTTAGAGATCTCCAGAATTGTATAAGAGTGACTTGCTGTCATCCCCTCTGGGCCTGCCCACCGCCTGTAATGTGGCTGTAATTGTCCATTTTCTTTCTCTGGGGGGGAAAATACATCTGTCGGAGCTGATGGTAGGGGACACGGGGCTCATTATCGCAAATGTAGTAGCTAGTGGGCAGGGTTCAGTGTATGTGTGACGGCAGTGAGCACAGTGGTGGGAGAGAGGGATGGTAGTCAGGGGTTTAGAGTATTGCGGAGGGAAGTGAGGTATGTTAGTGGAACCGTTGTGAGTAGCATGGGGTGTAAGTGAAGAAACAGCTGAGGGCTCAAAGATGAAGTTTAAGAAGTTCATTACCATCATGCAGGCGGCCATGGGGATCGTCCCCCTCAACAAAAGAGAGCTCCTAGCACCTGGGAGGAAGCGATGGAAACCCCCAGGGTGAGTGAAGCTGAGGTGTGGTGGATGAGCGTGTTGGTGTGAAATTAATGTGGGTCTAGTGTCGGTAGCATGTAGCTTAACTCTGGTGGATTCAAGTACACGCATTTACTGCACCTCTAACGTAGTTGAATCATTTGCACTACAAATAATCAATTGTGTGTGTGTGTGCCAGAATGTATAGATGTTTCAGACAGATGGTTCTAGCCTACATGCTACAGCATGAGCATGTGTGTTGTCATTAGTTCCCGCTCAGGTCATAGAGCTTTGAGTGTGACTATAGATGCACAGCAGATGAATGTAGCAGAGATCCTGTGAGTCGCATGGCTCTCCTGAGCTGACCCAGTCCAGTCACTCACTGGATCCATTATGGAACCTTTCTTTAGTTTGTGTGTGTTTTGATTTATTTATCAATCAATCAAATGTATTTATAAAGCCCTTTTTACATCAGCATGTCACAAAGTGCTATATGACCCCTCACCCACTGAGGTTTTGTGTGTGTGATCCCTCGACCACTTTTGAGGACATTGTAGATCAGTAATTCACTATACACAACATTGGTCTTAATCATTCTCCTAAGATACATAGATTGCAGTATTCTTAGTTTGGAGATTTCCTAATTATGTAGTCTCATTCCAGGCTGTACCACAACCGGCCGTGATTGGGAGTCACATAGGGCGGCGCACATTTGGCACAGCATCGTTAGGGTTTGGCCAGGGTAGGTCGTTATTGTAAATACAAATGTTCTTAACGGACTTGCCTAGTCAAATAAAATTGAAATAAAAATAAATATATGCTGATAGAAGCTTGCCTGTAGTTTCCCTGCACATCTTAACACTGCTAGGGTCAGGGTTTTGGGGAGACAGTTGAAAAGGCAAACAACACGAGCTGAGCATTTAGTCAAAACAAAAATATGAACGCAACAATTTCAAAGATTTTACTAAGTTACAGTTAATATCAGTAAATTGTAATACATTTATTAGGCCCTAATCTAAGTATTTCACATGACTGGAAATACAGATGTGCATCTGTTGGTCACAGATGCCTTTTTTTGAAAGGTAGGGGCATGGATCAGAACCCCAGTCAGTATCTGGTGTGACCACCATTTGCCTCATGCAGTGTGACACATTTCCTTTGCATAGAGTTGATCAGGCTGTTGATTGTGGAATGTTGTCCACTCTTCAATGGCTGTGTGAAGTTACCGGATATTGTTGGGAACTGAAACACACTGTCGTATACGTCAATCCAGAGCATCCCAAACTTGCTCAATGAGTGACAGGTCTGGTTAGTATGCAGGCCATGGAAGAACTTGAACATTTTCAGCTTTCAGGAATTGTGTGCAGATCCTTGCGACATGGGGCAATGCATTATCATGCAATTGTGTTCACATAACAGCACCGCCTCTCTATTTACAACGTTGACATCAGCAAACCACTCACCAACACTATGCCATACACGCTTTCGGCCATCTGCCGGGTACTGTTGAAACCGGGATTAATCCTTGAAGAGCACACTTCTCCAGCATGCCAGTGCCCATCGAAGGTGAGCATTTTCCCACTCAAGCTGGTTACAACGTTGAACTGCAGTCAGTCAGTCAAGACCCTGGTGAGGAAGACAAGCATGCAGATGAGCTTCCCTGAGACGGTTTCTGACAGTTTGTGCAGAAAATCTTGTTTTTGTGCATTTGGGTTTTGTGTGATTTTTTTTATTCAGCTCATGAAACATGGGACCTACACCTTACATGTTGTGTTTTTATATTTTTGTATGGTGTATTTATTCCTCTTCTGACACAAGGCCAAATAGCAGAGCATATGTTTGGCTCAAATGCAAACAGATTACAGCTACACTGGCTCTCCTTGTTGTCCCCTCCCCCCTCCACTGCCCTCTTACAAATGCAATCAATTTTTATTTATTTTTTTGTGTATTTTTAATGATTTTTGTATTCGACGGGCAGAATAAATAGCATTAGACAAATGATTTATCGCTGCATGTCCATATCACATGACATTCAATAATAATGTATAAGGTATTTATAGTATATGTGTAACTGGTGTGAAATGGCTAGCTAGTTAGCATTGCTCGCTAGTAGCGTGCTAGTAGCATCACACATGCTCTGAGACTTGCTCTGCAAGGGCCACGGCTTTTTTGCAGAAATCGGTACTGATGCTTCGTGGGAGGCAGTTGTTTTCAGAGGGTCCCTGGGTCGAGCCCAGGTTGGGGCAAGGAGAGGGATGGAAGCAACTCTTACACATGCACAGACATACCAATTAACAGTACATGGTATGCTAATTGATTCCACCATTACAAGATCAAATATTTGTCTTAATTAGTTTCTACTTTTTTCTTCCGAGCTACATTTTACATAGGTTGACAATTTAAAACTCCTTATACAAAGTTGAACTCTGATCTTAATGTTGAGTAATGGTTATCGAAAGCCCTTTTGTCTCTCCCCACAGGGACACATCCAGTACTGACCAGTCCAACACTGACCTGTACCGATCTAGCTGCTCCTGGGATAGGTTCTACTGGACCAAAGAAGCCCAGTACCTGTGTCTCCGTCGACTCTCTTCACCCAGCTACTCTGCTATTCTGAAGGTACGTCATCATTTCTGCAAACTTTGTATGTGTATTCTTTGCCCATCCTAATCTGCCCTAAGACCGTGAGTGTGTGTGGTTGGACAAAGGATTTATATATTGCCATTTTGTGATCTACTCTGTAAACAGGAAATCAAGAGTGGTTTTGGCAGTAGGATATGGTTTAAAAGTCTGTTTGAAAATCTCTGCTGGATATCTATTACCTTGGATCATCCTTCGGTTATTCATGTTCCTCATTCACAATGTTTCCAAGGCCTATGTCCCTTAGCACTATTTGGAAGTTGCTGGCCCACGCACCTCACCCAATGCATATTTAACCAGGAGTCTTCCGTAGAAGCAGTTGAAAGAGAACTCAGCGGAAAAGATTCAGGCCACCCATCACAGCAGATTATTGCGCTAAATGCATGTGCAACCGGAAATGCTGTTTGATCTTGAGGCTACTAGTAGCACTGTTATCTACTCTACTTTGATGCAATGAAATGGAGCTACGCTTGAAGGCTACATAACTTGACAGCTCTGAATCTGATATTGGAACGACACACCAGCATATTAATATTTTTATTCAGCTTGCATTGTTAGATTGAAAAACCTGTCCTTTTTACAACACTGAAACTCTACAACTAACAATCATTCTGTCCATTTTGGAACTGACTGACTTGCCTCTGTTAGTCTTGGGACACCCAGGGGTGAAAAATCTATTAAAGTTATCTGGAAGGATCCATTTTGTCAAAATAAAATTGACAGAATTCCAAACGATAATGAATGCGTGTTGTATTTTATTGGTTTGAACATTAGTTGGGTGTTTTTATATACATTATTTGGTTGTGGTAATGGACTGCGTTTTATAGGTCTACATATTTGTTGAGATAAAATATCGAGACACTTACCTCCATCTTGAATTGGTACATCCTAATACTGTCGTCTCTTTCGGCACTCGGACTCACTCAACATACTGAGTTGTTTTACAGAGTTTTTTTAAAAACGTTTTTAACTCGGACCCATCTTCCAGCATTGGGTAACAACATCCCCCACGTCTATTTCTATGGGCACAAGCACTGTTCATGACACAAACTGTTCACCCCCCTCGTTGGCAGCTAGAACATTTGCAATTCTACACATTTTGCCATGTGTTTTTGTGATATTTGGGTGAGTCAAACATTACAAAAAAATGTTAGCTGACATGGGTTGGTTGATCTGGACATTTCTGACAGGTTTGAAATCACTCTAAAGTCCGAGCCTACTAGTGGTTTTAACCCAGTAGTGTAGGTAAATGTTATCCCTTGAAATCTGTTAGTGTCTTTGATAGTGCATTTGGGCACCCCGTGTAGTGTAGCTAGCTGTTCTGCAAGTAGAGGGCGTGCTGCTACTAGAAGACATTCTAGAGTGGACTAGTCTGATGGCTGCCCTGTAGATAAAAACACACCATAATGAGAACTGTTTAGAATTGCAGTGCTGGAGTTATAGGCATACCTGGCATGTGTTTTGTGTAAGGCTTTGTAGTGGATTTGTATGCTTGTTTGTGTTGTCTTATTATATTGTGTGTGTGTGTGTGTGCATATTGGGTAAAATCCATTTAAATGATTACAAACAATTGTTGTCAAACAATTTGTATTGTTTTGTTGTACAAAACAATCCTTTTCATAATGTCAATTTATCTAAATGTAGAAACTCATATATTTTTTCATATTCGCATATGTTGTAGCTTAGACCTCATTTCACATCTGAGATTTTTGTGTTGTGCTTGCCATCGGTTGAGACAACATTCTCTTGAATTTCAAACATAAAAATATAATTCATAGATTGGAACTATCCCTTCAAACCACCAAGTTAGCTGGTAGACCATTTGACATTTTAATTTAATACAAATTGTAACTTTTAATTACTACCAAAAAACAAAGATGACTGCTGGTCCACCCACCAAGCGAATGTTAACTTAAAAACATGCTCTGGTACTTTGGTGACTAAGAAAGCATTTTTTTTACTGTACCTCAATTAGCCAAGAAATACCTCATTTGAAAGCAACTGTTCTCTTGAAGCTATGCTGTGCAATTTTCCCCACGTGCTACATCAGATGACCTGGCCTCCACAATCACCCGACCTCATCCCAATTGAGATGGTTTGGGATGAAGGATGAGTGAAGGAAAAGCAGCCAACAAGTGCTCAGCATATGTGGGAACTCCTTCAAGAAGTTTGGAAAAGTATTCCATGTGAAGCTAGTTGAGAGAATGCCAAGAGTGTGCAAAGCTGTCATCAAGGCAAAGGGTTGAAGAATCTAAAAAATGTTTTTACTTTGATTACTACATGATTCTGTATGTGCTATTTCATAGTTTTGATGTCTTCACAATTATTCTACAATGTAGAAAATAGTAAAAAATAAAGAAAAGCCCTTGAATGAGTAGCAAAAGTTGTGTCCAAACTTTTGCCTGGTACTGTATGTGATACAGTACCCAATTTTTGGGGACCACTTTTGGCTGGTGAGTGCTACTTTCAGAGCTACTGACTCTAAAGTATACAAAAGTATCAGAGAATCTTTTTAAATGATAGGTCTTGATGTCTATTCTATTAATTATATTTATATGATTTCAATAGATTTCCTATGGAGGGTTGACAGTATAATTCAAAACAGCAGATATTCCCATTCAAGTCAACATTCTCTGATGTGTGGACATCCAACCATCCTTCTTGGTAACATTTTGAAAGTTTAAATGTAAATTTTATTCCCATAGTAGTGCATTTATCAGCCAAAACATGACACCTACCCTGTATTCAAGAGCACGTTGTGTCTCAACCAATGGCAGGCAGAACACGTTAGCTAATGTAAAATAGGGTCTACGCTACAATGTACGTGACTATGTAAACAATCAGAGTTTGTGTTTTTTAGATACTTGACGTTAAAGGGGAACTAAACCATTATTCATCAACTCCAGCACCACTTCCGCATATTTGAAAATGGCGTGTGTCTATGTTTTGTAGTTAAAAAAAACAACAACTAAAAAACACAAAGATAAGTGCTTCCAGTGAGGGGTGGTGCTTGAGATTATGAATATGAAGTTGAAACATTGTGAAATTACATTTTAATTATTCAGAAATGAATGTTTGTCATATAATTTTGCATACATTATAAAATAGTTTGACAACCCTGTTTGTAAGCTTTTAAATTACATCAATTTCAACCGTTTTAGCTTTTTCAGTGATGAAAACATGGTATGATAGGGTATGCAAAATGGGTCAACTTTGAGCACCTTTTATCTCTTGAACATTTTGGCATTCGGGTCCAAAAAGTCACTTTCTGACCACTTCTACAATGGGAAATTTAGGTTCCGTTTAAATCAAAAGGGATGCTGTCAAAAAGTGATTGAATTCAAATGGATTTACCCTATTTGAGTTAAATGCGTTCACACGTACATCTGCATATACTCATTCGTATATGTCGGTGTGCGATTTATCTCGGTGCGTCTATGCACGTTATTTTGTGTGCATGTGTATTTAATCATCGCCGCGTTTGCAATTGTGTGTTTACACTCTGTGGACGGTGGGATTTGCGCTGAATGTAGGCCAGCAAAATAGAGCTTACGTCAAAGCTAGGCAGGCAGATAAATGCAGGGTGTGGCTGCGCTGTGGGAATGGATGAGGTCGTGGCGTAGCAGCTCAGGCAGCCAGAGCAAATAGTCAGTGGAGGTAGATAGAGCAGAGAAGGAACCATGAAGACTGTCCTACACCTGCACAGGAAGTGGATCCACACCTACAAGGCCATCCGTATCCTCCAGGGGCTTGTGAGTGACTTCAGCTTGGCTCTAGTTAGACAGGTGGTCTCTGGGTGGAAAGGTAGACCGATCAGCAGGTGTTTCATGGTGGGTGTAGCAGTTGGTTAAAATGTGGGTGGGTACTTTGGTCAAGTTCTCTGTTTTCATCTGGTATGTGTACTGTATTGGATGGTTTGTGTAAGGCTGAGGGTGTACGGAAGCAGTAGTCCATGCGTGATTCTGCTGATTATTTGGTGTGTACTGTACCATGTGCTCAGAGGGTATTGGTTGGGAACATGGAATTTGTTTGTGCCGGGTATAGCGGAGGGTTATCTTATGTGAACTTTCTGTTGGGTATGTGAGAGTTTGAGCATGATGTTTGGCATGGTCCCTCATGATTGAGCTAATAGTTTGCACCTCAGTATGTCCTGTTGAACTGAGACACATGGTTATCTCCTGTTCATTGTGGAACGTGTCCTTCTCCCATAGAGCCCAGTCATGGAGGAAACCGTGTGGGAGCAGTACACAGTGACGCTGCAGAGGGTGAGTCCAGCTTTACAACAACACACATACAGCACCACACTGGACTACTACACAATACAACCTGTTTAAGTACTGCAACCATAACACACTATAACACTCTTCACTGCGACTATCACATTTCAATTATAACCAAAACAGAATTGAATTCTAATTGTCATGCGCAACTACAATGCAATACACTGTGGGTCCTTTTTTAAGATGCGTTTCAGAACATCTGACGCACTCTAGTACATGTTCACCCATCTACAGCACACAGACTGGAATAATGCCATGCATGCAATCACATCTGCCCAGGACAGTTAATCGTGTGGCGCTCGTGCTCATTGTCTCCTCCACTCACTCTGCTCTGGCTATAAAGCTGCTTTTTTTAACCACCACATCACTGACCCTTCCACATCCAGCTGTCATACAATCTGCTAGCGAGGATAGAGAGAGAGTGTAACGGGCTGATGTGATGCTCCTTTAGCCGTTACAGGATAGGTACTGTTGGGCATAGCATAGAGAGTTTTCGACCGAACGCTGTCGGCCAAACTCTCGCGGGCGGAGCAGGGAATGTTTTTAGTACAGATGGGAGAGGAGATGGGGGTGTTTAAATCTCTGCTCTAATCTCATCTGGTCAGCACGGGGGCAGGTACATCACACAGACAACAAGGAGAGAGAGAGACACACACACACACACACACACACACTTAAACACTAGGTAGGATGTATGGCTTATCTTACATAAAGACTTCATCACAAACGTAGACAGACAGATACATTTACTCACACACTAACCTGAACAGACGAGGTCACACAGGCACTCACACACCCATACAAACACATCTCTAATACATGTCCTCTTCACTGCAGGACCCCAAGATGGGTTTTGGTATTGCAGTGTCCGGGGGGCGGGACAACCCCAACGAGGAAAGTGGGGAGATGTCCATAGTGGTATCTGACGTACTTCAGGGAGGGCCCGCCGATGGCCTGCTATTGTACGTACCTCTTGTCAATCAGTCATTATGAGAAATCAAGTGTTCTGTCATTTTGAGGAGCTAATGTGTGTACAGTTTGTATATCCTCATATGTTAATTGTGTTTTGTAGTGAGAATGACCGGGTGGTGCAGGTGAACGCCATTCCCATGGACAACGTGCCACACTCCTTCGCTGTACAGACCCTCAGAAAGTGTGGAAAAGTAGCCAAAATTGTGAGTGTTTGACATGCAGTCCTTTCAGAAAGTGTTCAGACCCTTGACTTTTTCCACATTTCGTTACGTTACAGCCTTATTCTAAAATAGATTAAATATTTGTTCCCCCCCGTCAATCTAAACACTACCCCAATAAGGACAAAGCAAAAACAGGTTTTTAGAAATTTCCCATTTTTTAAAACAAATTTAAAAACTTGAATTTTACATTTACATAAGTATTCAGACCCTTTACTCAGTACTTTGTTGAAGCACCGTTGACAGCGATCACAGCCTCGAGTCTTGGGTATGGCACTACAAGCTTGGCACACCTGTATTTGGAGTTTCTTCCATTCTTCTCTGCAGATCCTTTCCAGCTCTGTCAGGTTGAATGGGGAGTGTCGCTGCAGAACTATTTTCAGGTCTCTCCAGAGATTTTCGATCAGGTTCAAGTCCGGGCTCTGGCTGGGCCACTCAAGAACATTCAGAGTCTTGTCTCGAAGCCACTCCTGTGTTGCCTTGTCTGTATGCTTAGGGTTGTTTTCCTGTTGGAAGGTGAACCTTCAACCCAGCCTGAGGTCCTGAGCGCTCTGGAGCAGGTTTTCATCAAAGATCGCTCTGTACTTTGCTCCATTCATCTTTGCTTCGATCCTGACTAGTCTCCCAGTCCCTGCCACTGAAAAAAATCCCCACAGCATGATGCTGCCACCACCATTCTTCACCGTAGCTTTCTTCCAGATGTGACACTTGGTATTCAGGCCTAAGAGTTCAAACTTGGTTTCATCAGAACAGAGAATCTTGTTTCTCATGGTCGGAGAGTCCTTTCGGTGCCTTTTGGCAAACTGCAAGCGGGCTATCAAGTGACTTTTACTGAAGAGTGGCATCTGTCTGGCCACAGATGGTTGTCCTTCTGGAAGTTTCTCCATTCTCCACAGAGGAACTCTGGAGCTCTGTCAGTGACCATTGGGTTCTTGGTCACCTCCCTGACCACGGCCCTTCTCCCCCTATTGCTCAGTTTGGCTGGGCGGCCAGCTCTAGGAAGAGTCTTGGTGGTTCCAAATTTCTTCAATTTAAGAATGATGGAAGCCACTGTGTTCTTGGACCTTCATTTTGGTAACCTTCCCCAGATCTGTGCCTTGACACAGTACTGTCTGTCCTCTACGGACAATTCTGTCGACCTCATGGCTTGGTTTGTCATTATGGGGTATTGTGTGTCGATTTGGTGGAGAGAAAAAACAACATAATTTCATCCATTTCAGAAGAAGGCTGTAAGGTAACAAAATGTGGGAAAAGGAAGGGGTCTGAATACTTTCCAAATGTGCTGTGTATATATATAAAAAAAATGTTTGATTATGGTGGCAAAAGATTCCCAATTAGATCTGTTTGGGATCTGAGGGTAGGCCCGGACAGCACCGTTTCAGCTGCTACACTTGTTTTAGATGTGCTAAATTGCTTAGGTCCTAAAAATCATCATTGTGCTGCCTTCGACACTGTTGGCCGTCACATTCTCATTCAAAGGTTGACTGAAATAGGTCTGGATCAGGCGTCTTGCAAGTGGTTTGAGAATGAACTGTCAGACAGGACACAATGTCTGATTTCTGATGGTGTTAAGTCTCATTTCCTGGATGTTAGAGAAGCTGTAGCGCTGGGGTTTGGTATTGGGAGCATCTACATTTTAAAAAGTCAATAAATCTATTTTAATATACACATACAATACATCCATTATTTATTTAGGGCAGGTCTAAAGAAACATGAATAAAATGTAGTCAACAGAATTTGAGACGGCCATGCCGTAGGCTAGTTCAATTAGCAGACAATATATTCTTATAAGTCCCGTGCCCTTATTTTATAAATCATTTTTATAGTAAAAATAATTTAACTTAGCTGAGTAAAATAGAAAGGGTATTTTCCCATTCCGGCATGAGTGAGAATATGAAGTGGCTATGTTGAGCATAAAAGTGATCATTTGAAACAGGTCCTATAAGCTAGATTTAGTTATTTGGTACCTTATAGTTAAGAATGATACAAACCTCTTAAATCAAAACGTATATGGGCTGCATGTTGTTTATGAATCATGTTGAATTTGTTGTCCTCAGGGCACCAATGAAAATGAGATCCTGGTCTCAATGGATTCCCCTGATTTTTTTAATTAAAAAAATAAAATAATGTTTTAATACAAATTGAATAAATAACAGTTGTGAATGATTCCTGATGGGATCTTTGTTTTTGACAGACGGTCAAGAGGCCCAGGAAGGTTCCGGTGAACCTGCTGAAACGCGCCCCTTCCCCCGATGACCGCGTCTTCAGTAACGACTACAACGATGACTATGACTACGACCAGGACCGCCGCAGTGTGTACAGCGGACGCAGCAGTCATCAAGACCGCGACCACAGCCAGGAAAGGGGAGGTTACACAGACGCTGGCTATCAGGGACGGGGCTTTGACCGTGATTACGGTCGAGATGACCGGGGCAGAAGTGTGGAGAGGGACCTCCATCCAGACAGGCAGTACAGACGAGACGGGAGCATGGGTCGCACTCTGGACCGTGAACGTAGCCCTGACCGCCGCTACAAAAGCGACCTCACTCTTGACCGCGACCACAGCCCCGATCGGCGTTACCGCAGCGAACGGGCCCTTGACCGCGACCCCAGCCCCGACAGGCGTTTCCGTAGTGAACGCACTCTGGACCGCGCTAACAGCCCCGAGCGGCGGTACAGGGCCGGTCACAGTCCCGCCCGCAGCCATGGTCGCGACCACAGCTTTGAGCGTAACCGTGAACGTGTTCCCAGTGACCGCGACCACAGGAACGAGCAGATGAAGAGGAGCGGGAGCAGGGAGCGTCTGGACCGCTCACCCTCCCCCACCGCCATGCCAGTCCCCATGGCCCGCCCCCCTCGGGAGCAGGAGCCCCTGGAGAAACCCCTCAACGTGCTGCTGCTGAAGAACAGGCCCAATGAAGGTCTACATACATGCATACATACATACATACATACACACATACATACACACATACATACATACATACATACATTTGACATACACATACTGTACTAACACTCCATATTTACAGTGATATATCTCTACTATGCTCATTCCTCTAAGACAACCTGTGCTAAATGTTTACTATCAGTTAAACCATGTTTTTATGTTTACACCATGTGTTTTGTGTGTGTGTTATAGAGTATGGTCTGCGTCTGGGCAGTCAGCTGTTTATTAAGGAGATGACCAGCACAGGTCTGGCCTGCAGGGATGGCAACCTACAGGAGGGAGACATCATACTGAAGGTAGGAAGGGCCTCACATACAGACCACTGTTTCATCTCTGCCCTGGGGGAAGCGTTGTTTCACTGCTGCCTCGTTAAAAGTTGCATGTTATGTTGGCCTATAATGGGATTTATCCCCCCCCCCTCACACACACACATTACTTAAGAATGATCCGTCTCAGACAGTGGGCTACAGATATTATGTGTGTTTGCTACGATACACTATGAATGTGATTTGACTCTCTCTCTCTCTCTGTGTCAGATCAATGGTACAGTGACCGAGAACCTGTCTCTAAGCGATGCAGGGAAGCTGATCGAGAAGTCTCGAGGAAAGCTGCAGCTGGTGGTGCAGAGAGACAGGAGACAGGTCCTGGTCAGGATTCCTCCCCTGGCAGACAGCGACTCTGAGCTCGATGGTGAGAGACCCTCCACTCTCAGTCTCTGTGGCAGCAGCTCCTTTCCTTTTTAAGGAAAAATACCTTTTTATGTGGACAGATTCAGAACGGTCCCAGTGCTTTGTAGAAGTTATTCATTGAGAGTGTTTTAACCTACTGTATTGTCTACTGATATGAAAATGTATGTTTTCGGTTGTATTGTCCTGTCCATATCTGGTTTTATTGAATTGTCTGTTTTCTTTTTGTTTGATTCTGGCAACAACAAAAAGTTTCCCCTTAGGGATAATAAAGTTTTGTTTCAACTTTACTCACCTTCCACCCGACCTGTCATTGGTATAGAGAGATTATGAAACGGTATACCCATGCATGTCAGCCAAACAGACACCTTGTTGATGACATTTAGTCTATTCCATCAATAACATTTCACATTTCTATAGAAGTAATGTATGAAAAAGAGAACCGTGTTCTCTTCAGTGTCACCTGGCCGTCTCTATGGCTACTGGCTCTATTTCAGTATATTTGTCACGTGATCAAAGTGCAGGTTATGATTGGGTTGTGTAATTAAATGGGAGGGTGGGGTGATGCGCTAACCCAAAGCGTTTGAGGGGGGCGTTGTCACACACCCAGGGACTTCTGACCCACTTTGGTCCATTCAGGGACGTGGTGTGTGAGAGCTTGGCAGGGGAATATAATCCCCCCCCGATAATCCACTTATTGAATATGACAGAATTTCATTATGTTATGGTCTGAAATGTAGCAAATAAATGTGCGATCTAAGATTGGAACTGCAGCTTCTGTATTGAGAACAGGGGTGCTTGTCTGTGTGACGGGTATCTGCAAGAAATGTATCTGTCTGAGGTTTGCTGTGTTTGTCTGTTTCTCTCCACTCCACTAATACCAAATGTAACATTTCTTATGGGGAAAAGTCGACTTGGGTTATCTGTCTTGAAGATGAACTAGATGTTGGTAATATTTTGTGTTCCAGATATCTCTGAGATCGAGTCTTACCGCTCCTACTCGCCACAGGATGACCGACGAGCCCCCCACTCAGACCTGTCTTCCCACTCCTCCAATGAGAGGCTCCGAGACAAACCCAGGTAAACAGTCACCCTCTGCTCCCACCTGCTGTATGGATCACTCTTATATAATATCTTACCATATAATATTGTTGAGATGATATTTACATTGAGTATTTGTACACCATCACTATGGTATTTCTGAGAAGATGAAAGCCTACTGTAGCTGTGCTGTACTGTTTGAGAACCATGGGATTATGTGTGTTTTACGCTCAGGGAGGAACCTCCCAGCAGGCTGGCTAAAATGGGCGCTATGCCGACACCGTTCGCCATGCCGGCGCGAAAAAAGGATAGAGTTGTGGAGGACACGCCCCTTCTGCCAGTAGAGAGGGTGGAGCCCCGCCCGGAAACACCCCCAGGTAAGCACAATGACTTTGAATAACTGAATATGGGAAATGTTTTATTTCCCGTTATTACATTTATCTGTTATATAAGCAGTGCATCAGTTAAATTACCCATCCATCGTAGCAATGCTCACCAATGAGGATTTCCATTTTGTTTTTACAGCACCGGTAGTAACTGTTGCCCCAAAAGTCCACGCTGCCCCAAAGGTACCACTGACACCAAGCATAGAGGATCAGGAGATATACGGGTAAGTGTTGGTTCCACAAACACATCTACAGCGAATGGGTCTAGGGCACAGACTCACTATTAACTCAACAGAGTTGTGTACTCTAATGTAGATTATGAATGAGGAAATGTACAAATGTTATTAACTTGCCTGTTGTCTTAAATGGATTGTGTGTTGCCCAGGCCCAACACTGTGATGGTGCGTTTCCAGAAGGGGGAGAGCGTGGGGCTGAGGCTGGCGGGAGGAAACGATGTGGGAATCTTCATCGCAGGCATTCAGGAGGACAGTCCTGCTGAACAGGAGGGTCTTCACACTGGGGACCAGATCATGAAGGTAGGGAAAGGGTTAACTCTTAGTCTTCTTTGGGATCGGTGTCCCTTCCGTGGGACGATTGAGCTAACGTAGGCTAATGCGATTAGCATGAGGTTGTAAGTAACAAGAACATTTCCCAGGACATAGACATACAGTGGGGCAAAAAAGTATTTAGTCAGCCACCAATTGTGCAAGTTCTCCCACTTAAAAAGATGAGGCCTGTAATTTTCATCATAGGTACACTTCAACTATGACAGACAAAATGAGAAAAAACAATCTAGAAAATCACATTGTTGGATTTTTAATGAATTTATTTTCAAATTATGGTGGAAAATAAGTATTTGGTCACCTACAAACAAGCAAGATTTCTGGCTCTCACAGACCTGTAACTTCTTCTTTAAGAGGCTCCTCTGTCCTCCACTCGTTACCTGTATTAATGGCACCTGTTTGAACTTGTTATCGGTATAAAAGACACCTGTCCACAACCTCAAACAGTCACACTCCAAACTCCACTATGGCCAAGAACAAAGAGCTATCAAAGGACACCAGAAATAAAATTGTAGACCTGCACCAGGCTGGGAAGACTGAATCTGCAATAGGTAAGCAGCTTGGTTTGAAGAAATCAACTGTGGGAGCAATTATTAGGAAATGGAAGACATACAAGACCACTGATAATCTCCCTCGAACTGGGGCTCCACGCAAGATCTCACCCCGTGAGGTCAAAATGATCACAAGAACGGTGAGCAAAAATCCCAGAACCACACGGGGGGACCTAGTGAATGACCTGCAGAGAGCTGGGACCAAAGTAACAAAGCCTACCATCAGTAACACACTACGCCACCAGGTACTCAAATCCTGCAGTGCCAGACGTGTCCCCCGCTTAAGCCAGTACATGTCCAGGCCTGTCTGAAGTTTGCTAGAGAGCATTTGGATGATCCAGAAGAAGATTGGGAGAATGTCATATGGTCAGATGAAACCAAAATATAACTTTTTGGTAAAAACTCAACCCGTCGTGTTTGGAGGACAAAGAATGCTGAGTTGCATCCAAAGAACACCATACCTACTGTGAAGCATGGGGGTGGAAACATTATGCGTTGGGGCTGTTTTTCTGCAAAGGGAACAGGACGACTGATCCATATAAAGGAAAGAATGAATGGGGCCGTGTATCGTGAGACTTTGAGTGGGAAAACCTCCTTCCATCAGCAAGGGCATTGAAGATGAAACGTGGCTGGGTCTTTCAGCATGACAATGATCCCAAACACACCGCCCGGGCAACGGAAGGAGTGGTTTCGTAAGAAGCATTTCAAGGTCCTGGAGTGGCCTAGCCAGTCTCCAGATCTCAACCCCATAGAAAATCTTTGGAGGGAGTTGAAAGTCCTTGTTGCCCAGCAACAGCCCCAAAACATCACTGCACCTAAGGGGGTCTGCATGGAGGAATGGGCCAAAATACCAGCAACAGTGTGTGTGAACCTTGTGAAGACTTACAGAAAACGTTTGACCTCTGTCATTGCCAACAAAGGGTATATAACAAAGTATTGAGATACACTTTTGTTATTGACCAAATACTTATTTTCCACCATCATTTGCAAATAAATTCATAAAAAATCCTACAATGTGAGATTCTGGATTTTTTTTTCTCATTTTGTCTGTCATAGTTGAAGTGTACCTATGAAGAAAATTACAGACCTCTCATCTTTTTAAGTGGGAGAACTTGCACAATTGGTGGCTGACTAAATACTTTTTTGCCCCACTATCTGATATTGGCAGAAAGCTTAACTTCTTGTTAATCTTACTGCACTGTCCAATTTACAGTAGCTAGAATGGATTTTCCCCCCCTTTGTATTATGTTTTACCAGATCTATTGTTTTATATTCTCCTACATTCATTTCACATTTCTTTCAAATTTCAAAGTGTTTCCTTTCAAATGGTACCAAGAATATGCATATCCTTAATTCAAGGCCTGAGCTACAGGCAGTTAGATTTGAGTATGTCATTTTAGGCGAAGAAAAATAAAAACGTGCGGATCCTTAAGAGTTTTTAATGTTTGTCATGTTTGTGAAATTCCTCATGTCTGTTCATGAGTGCTTTACATATGATCGCTAATGTTATGTCTTCTGATGTCTTTGTGTCTGTCAGGTGAACAACATGGACTTCAGGGGCATGGTGCGTGAGGATGCTGTCCTATACCTGCTGGAGATTCCAAAGGGAGAGGATGTCACCATCCTGGCTCAGAGCAAACCAGATGGTGAGTCACGTCTTCACTCTGTAGAGAAAGACACATCTGTCATTTTATTTCAACTCATGTCGCAGGTGAAGTGGTTTGATGTTTGTGGTGTCTGTCCTCTGTTCCAGTCTATAAGGACATCCTGGCATCGGGCAGGGGGGACTCGTTCTTCATCAGGACCCACTTTGAGTATGAGAAAGAGGTTCCCCAGAGCCTGCCCTTCTCCCGAGGGGAGATCTTCAATGTGACTGACACACTCTATGACGGCAAGCTGGGCAACTGGCTAGCCATCCGCACTGACAAAGACAACCAGCTGCTGGAGAAGGGCATCATCCCCAACAAGAGCAGGTGTGTATGAGGCTACTTATACATAATTACACAGTCATAAGACTCCTATTCCATCTGCAGCCAATGGCAGCCTGAATAAATAATTCACTTAGGTTATTTAAGAACTCATCATGGTGAAATAGGAACTCATAATGTTATTAATGAATTAGTGCTGTGCTTATAGCAGACTATATTTGGATCATGTTAATATGTAGGTGTAATAATCCTATCTATTATCATACTGTATGTAGCCTATAACAATGTTGGAAGATATTTGTTTAATTTGGCTTTGTATTCAGTTGGCACCGTATGTAGTAATTCATATGATCTCAATTTTAGAAGTGATGTTCTCTACCTTGACAGTAGTTTTAACCATGTCTGATGGAATTACCAAGTTTTCACCCAAGTGTTTGAAAGTGTGTGTGTGTGATGATTGAGACTAAGTACTTTATGATTCCTGGTGTTCTCTGCTTCTCAGGGCGGAACAAATGTCAAATGTGCAGAATGCCCAGAGAGGAACAGCCAATGACAGAGGAGACTTCTGGAGGTTGAGGGGTCAAAGGGCGGCAAAGAAGAAGGACCTCCGTAAGAGCAGAGAGGATCTGACTGCCACCCCTGTCACCACTCGCTTCTCTGCCTACGAGAGGGTGGTCTTACGAGAAGGTACGTCTCCCAACGCAAAAGACTCCTATCTCCTGTTGGGGTGTGGTCTAAGAGCCACTTGACTGGATAGAACAGAACAAGTTCTAAACTTTCGATTGAACTTAACTATCAACTGAATTATTAGGAACTTTCTCATAATGGAATGCACAGACAAACTATATAGCATGTCTAACCAGAGCTACAGTTGAAGTTGGAAGTTTACATGCACTTAGGTTGGAGACATTAAAACTCGTTTTTCAACCACTCCACACGTTTCTTGTTAACAAACTATCGTTTTGGCAAGTCGGTTAGGACATCTACTTTGTGCCTGACACAATTTTTCCAACAATTGTTTACGGACAGATTAATTCACTGTATCACAATTCCAAATGGGTCACAAGTTTACATACACTAAGTTGACTGTGCCTTTAAACAGCTTGGAAAATTCCAGAAAATGATGTCATGGCTTTAGAAGCTTCTGATAGGCTAATTGACATAATTTGAGTCAATTGGAGGTGTACCTGTGGATGTAGTTCAAGGCCTACCTTCAAACTCATTGCCTCTTTGCTTGACATCATGGGAAAATCAAAAGAAATCAGCCAAGAAAATTGTAGACCTCCACAAGTCTGGTTCATCCTTGGGAGCAATTTCCAAACGCCTGAAGGTACAACGTTCATCTGTACAAACAATAGTACGCAAGTATAAACTCCATGGGACCACAAATCCGTCATACCGCTCAGGAAGGAGACGCGTTCTGTCTCCTAGAGATGAATGTACTTTGGTGTGAAAAGTGCAAATCTATCCCAGAACAACAGCAAAGGACCTTGTGAAGATGCTGGATGAAACAGGTACAAAAGTATCTACATCCACAGTAAAATGAGTCCTGTATTGACAACCTAAAAGGCCAATCAGCAAGGAAGAAGCCACTGCTCCAAAACCGCCATAAAAAAAGCCAGACTACGGTTTGCAACTGCACATGGGGACAAAAATCACACATTTTAGAGAAATATCCTCTGGTCTGATGAAACAAAAATAGAACTGTTTGGCCATAATGACCATGGTTATGTTTGGAGGAAAAGGGGGGAGGATTGCAAGCTGTGAAACACGGGGGTGGCAGCATCATGTTGTGGGGGTGCTTTGCTGCAGGAGGGACTGGTACACTTCACAAAATAATGTGGATATATTGAAGCAACATCCCAAGACATCAGTCAGGAAGTTTAAGCTTGGTCGCAAATGGGTCTTCCAAATGGACAATGACCCCAAGCATACTTACAAAGTTGTGGCAAAATGGCTTAAGGACAACAGAGTCAAGGTATTGGAGTGGCCATCACAAAACCCTGACCTCAATCCTATAGAAATTGTGTGGACAGAACTGAAAAAGCTTGTGCGAGCAAGGAGGCCTACAAACCTGACTAAGTTGCACCAGCTCTGTCAGGAGGAATGGGACAAAATTCACTGAACTTGTGGGAAGATTGTGGAGGGCTATCTTGACACGTTTGACCCGAGTTAAACAATTTAAAGGCAACGCTACCAAATACTAAGTTAGTGTATGTAAACTTCTGACTTCAGATGTGAGATACTAACCGTGTGTCTGTTTTGATCCTCAGCTGGCTTCAGGAGACCAGTGGTTGTGTTTGGGCCCATTGCAGACGCAGTCAATGAGAAACTGGCCAACGACCTGCCTGAGGAGTTTGTCATAGCCAGTGAGTATGGTGCTCCTAACTTCTGCTTGTAAACGAAGGTGCATCATGTATTTACGTTAGGTGCGCTCAATTTAGTATTTTTAATTTCAATGGAATAGTTCCACATTTGTTCACCGTGCGCTGACCGGTCTTTCTAAATTGAGCATTTCCTTATGGCTTCTATGATCATGTGTGTTTATGTAGTATTGGTGAGAAGCTGATGTGTTTTTGTTTGACCACACAGAGACCGAGCCCAAGGACGCAGGCGCTGACAAGTCCTCCGGTGTGGTGAGACTCAATACCATTCGTCAGATCATCGAACAGGTAAACGCGACCACCACCGGCGTCTTCATCCTCCCCATTTTAATCATTACCATCATCTTCATCCACCCCTTACCTTCATCACCGTAGTCGTCATCCTCCACCTTACTCTTCCTCTTCACTGTCATCTTCTCCAGCTTCCCTCTCACATTGACCCTGTCTCCCTAGGACCGCCATGCCCTGCTGGACGTGACTCCCAAGGCAGTGGACACCCTGAACTACACCCAGTGGTACCCCATTGTGGTGTTCCTCAACCCGGACAGCAAGGGGGGCATCAAGACCATGAGGAACCGCCTTGTGCCCGGCTCCAGTCGCAGCGCCCGCAAACTCTACGAGCAGGCGGTCAAAATGAGGAAGACCTTTTCCCACCTCTTCACTGGTCAGTCACACACAGCAGCTCCTATGTATATGGCACTGTACATGTCACTGATGCAAGTCCCCAGGTGAATCCCTAGTATTATGAAGCCCAAACACTAGGGTTGGTCTAAGGAGGCCACATTGTTTCAGTAATAAACTATGATTACGCTGTATTTCTTCTGTTTCTGTTGTGCCAATCATTCTGGTTTGTTTCTCTGGACAGCAACTGTTGACCTGAACTCGGCCAATGACGGGTGGTATGGGAGTGTGAAAGACTCTATCCGGGCACAGCAGGAGCGGGCTGTGTGGATCTGTGAGGGCAAGGTAAGCTCTGTTTTTATTTAATACATATACACTGAACAAAAATATAGATGCAACATTTGAAGTGTTCCTGACATGTTTCACACACACAAAGCTTATTTCTCTCAAATGTTGTGCACCAATTTGTTTAGATACCTGTTAGTGAGCATTTCGGATTTACCAAAATAATCCATCCGCCTGATAGGTGTGGCATATCAAGAAGCTGATGAAACTGCATGATCATTACACAGGTGCACCTTGTGCTGGGGACAATAAAAGGTCACTCTAAA
This sequence comes from Oncorhynchus mykiss, assembly GCF_013265735.2. NCBI lineage: Eukaryota > Metazoa > Chordata > Actinopteri > Salmoniformes > Salmonidae > Oncorhynchus > Oncorhynchus mykiss. The sequence continues at coordinate 19,595,164 of NC_048593.1, forward strand.
ATGTGCACTTCAGGCCTGTGCACAAAAGCCGTTGCCAGATAATTTAATGTTAATTTCTCTACCATAAGCTGCCTCAATGTTATTTTAGAGAATTTGGTAGTACGTCACCCATTGAGCAGGTTTGGGATGCTCTGGAATGACGTATGACAGCATGTTCCAGTTCCCGCCAAAATATCCAGCAACTTCACACAGCCATTGAAGAGGAGTTAGGCAACATTCCACAGGCCACAATCAACAGCCTGATCAACTCTATGTGAAGGAGCTGTGTCGCGCTGCATGAGTCACACCAGATACTGACTGGTTTTCTGATCAACTCTATGTGAAGGAGCTGTGTCTCGCTGCATGAGTCACACCAGATACTGACTGGTTTTCTGATCAACTCTATGTGAAGGAGCTATGTCTCGCTGCATGAGTCACACCAGATACTGACTGGTTTTCTGATCAACTCTATGTGAAGGAGCTGTGTCTCGCTGCATGAGTCACACCAGATACTGACTGGTTTTCTGATCAACTCTATGTGAAGGAGCTGTGTCGCGCTGCATGAGTCACACCAGATACTGACTGGTTTTCTGATCAACTCTATGTGAAGGAGCTGTGTCTCGCTGCATGAGTCACACCAGATACTGACTGGTTTTCTGATCAACTCTATGTGAAGGAGCTGTGTCGCGCTGCATGAGTCACACCAGATACTGACTGGTTTTCTGATCAACTCTATGTGAAGGAGCTGTGTCGCGCTGCATGAGTCACACCAGATACTGACTGGTTTTCTGATCAACTCTATGTGAAGGAGCTGTGTCTCGCTGCATGAGTCACACCAGATACTGACTGGTTTTCTGATCAACTCTATGTGAAGGAGCTGTGTCGCGCTGCATGAGTCACACCAGATACTGACTGGTTTTCTGATCAACTCTATGTGAAGGAGCTGTGTCGCGCTGCATGAGTCACACCAGATACTGACTGGTTTTCTGATCAACTCTATGTGAAGGAGCTGTGTCGCGCTGCATGAGTCACACCAGATACTGACTGGTTTTCTGATCAACTCTATGTGAAGGAGCTGTGTCTCGCTGCATGAGTCACACCAGATACTGACTGGTTTTCTGATCAACTCTATGTGAAGGAGCTGTGTCTCGCTGCATGAGTCACACCAGATACTGACTGGTTTTCTGATCAACTCTATGTGAAGGAGCTGTGTCGCGCTGCATGAGTCACACCAGATACTGACTGGTTTTCTGATCAACTCTATGTGAAGGAGCTGTGTCGCGCTGCATGAGTCACACCAGATACTGACTGGTTTTCTGATCAACTCTATGTGAAGGAGCTGTGTCGCGCTGCATGAGTCACACCAGATACTGACTGGTTTTCTGATCAACTCTATGTGAAGGAGCTGTGTCTCGCTGCATGAGTCACACCAGATACTGACTGGTTTTCTGATCAACTCTATGTGAAGGAGCTGTGTCGCGCTGCATGAGTCACACCAGATACTGACTGGTTTTCTGATCAACTCTATGTGAAGGAGCTGTGTCTCGCTGCATGAGTCACACCAGATACTGACTGGTTTTCTGATCAACTCTATGTGAAGGAGCTGTGTCGCGCTGCATGAGTCACACCAGATACTGACTGGTTTTCTGATCAACGGCGCTACTTTTGTTTTTGTGACCAGTCATGTGAAATCCATAGATTAGGGCCTAATGAATTTATTTCAATTGGCTGATTTCCTTATGAACTGTAACTCAGTACAATCTTTGAAATTGTTGCATGTTGTGTTTTTTAAATATTTTTGGTGTGTGTACGCACGCACGCACACACACACACAGAGAACAAAAATATCAACCGCAACAATTTCTAAGATATTAATTTACTTGAATATGTGAATGTATGTCCTGTATGTAGTGTCTTTCATACCAACTTGCGTCTTTCTTTCAGTTGGACGGCTCTGAAGAGGAACTGGATATCCATGATGACCACATGTCATACCTGTCAGCGATGAGCGCCGATTACCTGAGCATGGACAGCCGACTGACCAGCGACTTCGACGACACGGCCGACGAGGGTGGGGCTTACACCGACAATGAGCTGGACGAGCCAATGGACGAGCCCCATCAGCCGGTGTCGGCCATCAGCCGCTCCTCAGAGCCCGTACTGCCAGAGGAGGTGGGTGTGCTTTACTACTGTCAATCACGAGCCCTCATTGTCAATCACTCATCCAGTGTCAGAGATGGAGACTGGCATCTGTCTCTCTCAAGTGTACTCCATTAATCTCTCATTGCCAGTCAACAATCTTGACTTGTTGTGTTGACCTAGTCTGTGTTTGTTGACATGCGTACATCCCTCCATTCCCACCTGTAGAGACGCCATCCTGCCCCCATACCTCGTATGAGGAGATCAGGGAGCAGAGAGGTGCTGAGAGACCCCAGCCCGCCCCCCACCTTCGTCCCTGAGCCCCCCAAGGTGAGACCCCCTTGAACCCCACCCTCAGCTCTCAAACCCTGTACCACATTTTGTGCTTGCTTTTAAGACCAGAATATCCTCTTCTATTGCACCAGGTGAGGGTGCAGTCTCGGGGGGGCTATGACTCCCATTCCAGCAGCACCATTAGCAGTGACGCGGCCGGGGGGTCCAAGCCCGCCCCGCCCCCCGTGGCCCTCAAGCCCACCCTAAAGGCCCCCGGCCAGTCATCTGAGGACCACAGTGTCCAGGGGGGAGAGGACCCGGCTAACCGCTCATTCATTGGCAAGGTGAAGGCCTTCGAAAAGATGGACCACCTGGCCAGAGCCCAGAGGATGCTGGAGCTCCAGGAGGCCGAGCAAGCACGGGTCAGTACTACTGGTGGAAAACAGACAGTAACGCCCCTAGCAGTAAGATGTAATGCCCATAAAAGAACCAAATGGTTCTTCAGGGGAAAGTGATAATTTCATATATTCTGATTTAAATGTTTTATTTCAAGTGCCAAAAGGTATATTCAAGTGCATGCAGTTGAAATCGGAAGTTTACATTACACTTAGGTTGGAGTCATTTAAAACAATTTAAAGGCAATGCTACCAAATAATAATTGAGTATGTAAACTTCTGACCCACTGGGAATGTGATGAAATAAATAATTCTCTACTATTTTTGACTTTTCACATTAAAATTAAGTGGTGATCTAAGACCCTGTCTTACTGGTATTAAATGTCAGCAATTGTGAAAAACTGAGTTTAAATGTATTTGCCTAAGGTGTATGTAAACTTCCAACTTCAACTGTATGTTGCTTTATGTTTAATGTACAGTATGTGCGTTGACACAACTGTCAAACTCCTCCTGCTCTCTTGACTGTAGCTGGAAATAGCCCAGAAGCACCCAGACATCTATGCAGTCCCAGTGAAACTACCAAAGCCCAACCACAACCGCCCACAGCCAATAGGGTAAGTTCGTCTTTTTAACCTTGTCGATCACCACACAAATTAGCATTTTTACTTAACTTTCCACTGCCTGTCAGGTTGGGTTCAATACTTTTTTTTTTTACAGACTCAATGCCCAACAATCTGAATGAACAAAAATGTCTCTCCCGCTCTCCTGTGTGTCCAGCTCAGAGCCCCAGACCCCGTCCTCCAGGCCACCGTACTCTGAGAGCAGGGGTCACTACGACGACGATGAGGAAGAGTACCGCAGACAGCTGGCCAACCAGACCAGACGAGGCTACTACAGCAACCCCCAGAAGTACAAAGACACTGAGATGTAGGACAGACAGATCCACCTTATTGTTCTCACTGTGGTTACTCGAACACCCTGTCCTGTGGCCCCACCTAGTGGCAGGATGATATATCCCATTCAGGTGTGTCCTGACATTGACTGTTTCCCTCACTGTGTGGGATGGCGTATATGCCTTTTAACCTCCCAACCCCGCAGTCATATTTATCCAAACCAATAGGGTTCGAATACACTTTTTATAACCGTGTATGTATATATATATGATCTTTTTACATGTTTTAAATCTTGTTTATTTCAATGTAACAGATCTGGACAGACATGGGGGTACTCTGTCTCCAGCTGGCCTGTTAGTGGGTGGTGGGTTATCTCTCATTGCATACCCTTTGATTTACTGTACTCTGTCATTTTTGTGTATTTTAATACTAGAGATCAGCGCATACAAAGTGCCTTTTATAGTGTAGCAGTGTCAGACCACTGAAAGAAGCAGTCAGCACTAGGCTCTGAGGTGATGGACAAAACATGCCAATTTACATACAACCTGAGACAATCACATTTTTATGGCATATACAGTATAGATGCTCCATTCTTGTTTTACCAGGGGTGTCAACCATCTGTATATGCATCATGGTCCTCTTCATGCGGCTGAAATCAACTAGTGAGTCGTTAACTTTCTCAAATAAATCTATTTTAAACTTTCATTTGTGTCGTGGTGACTGTTGTTTCTAGGAGTTCATTCAACCAGGTGCAAATTATAGCACAGCTGCAACATCGCAGTTACATATGTTTTACATGCAAGGCTGTAGAAGTGGTTTTGGTCCAATGAAAAGCTCACATTTGGGTTACCACGCCCCCATGGAGACAGTTTACAGTACATTCATAGGATCCTGAAAGACCAAAGGTGTTTCTCCTCAATACGCATATTTAAATTCCGCTATCTGGTTACTGATCAAACATTAATCTGCCTGGTAAACTACTCTGTGCCGTTTTACTTCAGAGATGCACCTGTTTAACAGGTTCAGATTAAGGCAAGTCAGTGCGGAGTGGCATGAAAATACTTTGATTTTAAGCAAACAGTGATGTGAAAATCAAATACGTGGCTGATGAATGTAATTAAATAAAAACCGAAGTAAAATCCCCTTGATGTGAACTGGAATGGAGAGTTTTGTCCAGGGAGAGAGAGCAAGTCTCAGATGTAGACCGGCTGTTCCTGGGCAGTCAATAGACGGTACATGGCTGCAGGCATCGTCTTCATGTGGATCTGCAGCACAAAGGTTGCGTGATCAAAACACAGCCGAGCATAGAGTTTTCCTGACGTTTTGAATTGACTGTCAATTCTATCTCCACTCCATAAATTAATTGTAATGCCATTTACAGATTCAATTAGGATTATTTCAACTCATGACTATTTAAGTTCTTGACCTCGAACACTGGACATGTTACTGTTGCGTGTGTTCTTGTACCTCTCCCACTGCATTAGACAGGACTTGAACAATCTTCTCATGAGGTGTAGCCACCACACTCTGACCGTTGATATCAATGATGCGATGACCGACACGGACCCCTCCTCTCTCAGCAATGCCCCCCCTCATCAGACTGCAGATCTTTACAGGACAGAGGGACACAAACAGCAATAAATCTAATCAAGCACTCAAAGCTAAGGGTCATCTCTCCCCCCCCCCCCCCCCCAATTGTCATGATACCCACAATGCCATTCTGTACGCTGAAGCCCAGCTGATATCGGAGGTCTGGTCTGCGGATCAGCACCATAGTGACGGGGGGACACCTGACGATGTTCAACTTAATCTTGGACTGGGCCTTCAGACCCTGGGGGGACAGATTATAACAGGAGGAGACAGCCAAGAGAAGAGGGGAAAAAATGCACTTACAGCACCGCATGGTCAAGCAGTCAAAGTCAATTGTTTTCAGTGTGTGCCAGCTTGCAGAGGGGTAGACTATTTAGATTTAAAACGGACTGTCTGCCTGACCACAAGTGCATTTGCATTTTCAGCAGAAATGCACAGTTGGGCTGCAGTGACACAAAGAGAGAAAAGGTGAAGGCAGGGAGATGAGGGAAAGAGGCTGAAAGAACACAGACAAGACAAAGGCAAACCTTGATGATACTCTGGCAAGTGGAGAGGGGCAGTCCAACCAGACTGGTTCCATTGATGGTCATGAGCTGGTCACCAATGTTGAGTCGACCAGACTTCTCCGCAGGCCCAAAATGCATCATGCTAGCAATGATGACGGTGGGCAGAATAGAGCCCCAGCCTGACTCCACTATGACCACGCCCAGCATCTCTCCCTTCTGCTTCTCTATGTAAACCTGCAATAGGATACACACAGAACAAATTACACTACTTACACCAATAAGGTCAAGGCAACTGTTCACTTGAATGTCTTTCAGTTAGCCCTTCTTGTTAATGCTATGTGTATTACAGGTATAGCTCACTGTTTTAGAACTAATTGGCATAGCCACGAAGGTCTAAAATCCCATTTCAAAATTCTAAGCACCCAACACTGGCCTGCCCCCTGGTGGTTGACTCACATCTCTGCAGTTCTCTGACTTGGAGAAGTGGATGAGGTCATCGTTGTACATGTCCTGAGTGTTGAGCAGGTCGCTGTACTCCCTCTGACTCAGGTCCTCTGGGTCGATGCCATTGGCCCGCAGGAACTCCTGGTACGCCACACTGAAGGCCTGGCCAATAGACTGGGCTATGAGCTGGGCCTGGACAGAGGGTAAGAGTGGCAACACAAACGCACATATTACGTTGTATGTCATAAAGTTCCTTCATACACACACTTGTGTCAGAGTTAAACAAATCATTTGTAAACACACACTTACATCCTCCGACTCAAACACGTGGCAGACCATCCTGTACTGGGGGAGGTCGTCGCGGGCAGGGCTGTTGGTGTGGTCAGTTGTATGGTTCAGATGTTCCTGAGCGCTCCTGGAGCGTACCATCTTCCCCCTGGCCATCAGCACCACCATGTTGCCTATGTCGGCGATGTAGGAGATGGTCCTCAGTGGCAGGTCCATCATGGACGCCTGATAGGAACACAGGATAAGGACATGGTTATGTGGCTATAGAGGGAAAGAGGTGTTTGGCAGTATTGTATGTGGATGTAGTGTTAAGTGTTTGATAACTGCGCCGTTCCACCAATTAGGTGGCAAATAAAAATTAAATGTTCACCTAATTGTAACATTGTCATTAAGAGCACATGTTCAACTTCATAAAAAAAGAAATCCCATCTCAATAGGCTAAATTTAAAAAAATGACTAGTAAGTGTCAAATAAAGTAACAGTGTTGACAATTTAATCTTAAACCAGCCATAAATCCCCTTGTGACGGGGGAATGGAAGCTTGTTGTGTACAACAGGGAGGGGAAATTGAATGCAAAAAAAAAGGAAATTTAAACATTTCTAGCCTGCCTATCTATGGGTAATAGGGTTGACGTGTTATGCTTGACCCACTCAGTTTTCCACCACAAAATGGACAAAGGGTAGAACCAGCTCACCTGCTTTATCACTATAATTTGGCTGTTTAATGTTCCTTTTGAAAAAATATTTAAAAAGGAATAGTTTCACCATATTAAAAATGAGAGTTCAGTTCACGTAACAGGGTTAACCTTAAAATGAGGGACAGATGTAAATGAATCACTAATCACATAATAATCTTTATTTACAATGATGGTGAATACTTGGAGACATTTTGGGTTTAAGTGGGTTAAAACCTGTTTGGGCTAGGCATCCCGGTGAAACTGGAGGGCGCGCAATTAAAACAAATAATCATAAAAATTATGGCTATTAAACATTTAGGTACATATCAGTTGAAAGCTTAAATTATTGTTAATCTTACTGCAATGTCAGATTTACAGTAGCTAGTACAGCGCCCCACATCAAACATTTTTACCACCGGCACAGGTTTCATAAATTCACAAATAGCGACTAAATATTCACTTACTTTTTGAAAATCTTCCTCTGATTTGTCATCCAAAGTGTCCCAGCTATAGCATGTAGTGTCGTTTTGCTAGATAAAATCCTTCTTTATATCCCAAAAAGTCTGTTTAGTTAGCGCCATCGATTTGAGTAATCCACTCCAACATTTTTTTAAACTTTAATTTAACTAGGCAAGTCAGTTAAGAACAAATTCTTATCTTCAATGACGGCCTAGGAACTTTGGGTTAACTGCCTTGTTCAGGGGCAAAACGACAGCTCTTTAACCTCGTCAGCTCGGGGATTCGATCTTGCAACCTTTCCGAAAATCTACCCCGAAACTTTGTTTCAACAAGTCAAAATACGTTTCTATTCACTCCTCAGATACCCTAAAATGTAAACAAACTATAATATTTAGTACGGAAAGAAGTATGTTCAATAGGAAACCGATTTTTAGCAGGTGCATCCTGTCTTCATGGCGCACAGACACAAATTTCCAAGACTGTGTCCCTGTATTAAAACTGATATTTCTTATTCGTTTTTTAAATTAAAAGCCTGAAACCTTGAACATAGACTGCTGACACCCTGTGGAAGCCATAGGAATTGCATCCAGGGAACTAATTTTCAGTATGACCTTATGCTTGCCATTCTAAGACGATGGTCTCTCAAAAAAAGAAAATTCCGGTTGGATTTTCTCCTACCATATCTTTTTTGTTATATTCTCCAACATTATTTTAACATTTCTACAAATGTCAGTGTTTTCTGTTCAATGGTACCAATGAAAAGCATATCCTGGCTTCAGGGCCTGAGCAACAGGCAGTTTACTTTGGGCACGTCATTCATGCGGAAATTGAGAGTAAAAAGGGGCCTAACTAAGAAGTTTAAAATCGTTCTAGAAGTCACAGAGGGTGTACGGAGGGAAATATCAATATGCCAAATTTTGGTACTAGCATTTATTGAATTCTCCATGTGGTCTATACTAAAGCTCACTTAATTTAATATAACAGGCTTTAATATCCAATATTGGTGCACAATTTCTACTTAAAATATCAAAAGGGTTGCACGCAACAGGCACTCATTTCATGGAACGACCAAATTAACACCGGGATTACTAACACTATAGCGATTGTTTGGTACATGTAACATAGCAGCCGCTATCCTTGAGTGAGTCCATGCTAAGGTCAATATTATACAGTATTTACCTGAGTGTCTGCATTCAGCACTTTGATCCTCTGTGTAGACATGAAGAGATCCACTTCAGTGGAAGAAGGAATCTCCCCCCCAGTCTGCACATTTAGGGAGAGGAGAGCATCACTTCAACAACAGAAGACATTCAAACAACCATTACAGACAAACAGAAAATATGACTTAAGACACAGAACAGACAGAAAAAAATATATGTTACAGCCGTAATACTGTCACTGTACCTTCTTTCTGTTTTTAGCTTGCTTTTGTCCAGTCTGCCATATAGAATAGCAAGAGAGAGAGAGAGCGAGTGCGTTCAAGACAATGCTCCGCCAAGAATAGTAAGATGGGGCTAGGGTATGGACGACACTGGATTGGCTCACAGAAGATTGGCCATCCCATTTGGTGTATTAGGGCTGTGTGTGTGTGTGTGTGTGTGTACACACATGCCTTGTGTGGGCAGGTGGTGATTTAAGCTGTCTACCACATCTGACAAAAGTTACTGGCCCAGAGGTTATGAAGCAAACATCCTCAAAAGTTTCCCCTTCGTCAATGTGACATTAGCACCCCTCAAGAAACAAACAGACTGCATGTGATAACAACATAGACTGACAGATGCCATGGGCATTCCCCAATACTTCTTTATGGACATGAAACAATGTTATTTGGCAGATGTGTCAATAGCTATTTAGTAAAAATGTAATGCACAATATAATGCACATAATTATATGGAACTAAGGACATGAGAATGATTACTGCCTGTCACTTAAAAGATGGAAGAGGGAAGGAAGGAGAAAGGGAAGAGTATTCGGTCCTAGCTGATGTGACCCCCGTGTGGCTCACCCTGACACGGCTCATAGCCTCCTGGGCCTGCTGCATGCGGGCACTCTTAGTGGGAGTCCTCTCTGACAGCAGGTGGGTGGAGCCCAGGTAGCTGGCTGCAAAAATGATGCCATCAATCAGGTCCTCTGGGTCACATGGCCCTGGGACTGTGGACAAGACGGTCATTGAGGTTGGCGACAATCAATGGTCATCACTTTTGATTTGAGTGAAAACAAAATCAAAAGTGAGTGACAACATGCCACTGATGCCTAACCTTTTCCATCAAGTAATTGAAGTGCATTTTATACCACAGCAAAGCTTAATCTACAAAAACGTTCTGCTTATCTCACTAATGACCCCCCCAACCACCCGAGACACTCACCTTCCACGTATGTAGGGAAGGACGGCATATGCCTCTGGATCTGAAATGAAAACAGAATATTACTATTATACATCAGTAATGGTGACAGTAACAGTAGAATAGCACTTCTCTTTCCACAGTGGTGCGTGTGACACAGTGCAGAGCAGTCACTTACCTCCTCAATGGATGGTGGCCTAGGCGGCTCCCTCTGTTCTCTATGCTCCCTCTGCTGATCCTGGTGTGTTCTGGAGGACTCTACCCTCACAGGACAGACATGCTCTGGGACTGGCACCGGAACTCGAGATGGGGCTGGAGCTGGTACTGGAACATGGACAGGGGAGGGAACTCGGGCTGGGACTGGGTTATAGTGTGAAGGAGACTGAGAGACAGGCTGTAGAACAGATTAAGAGATAACCTCAATTGATTTCTGGTGGCACATTTAAACAGGAGTAGATAACATTATTACCTCAGAGATCACTCTTATCACTGATGCAATGAATGGATAAACATCCATTCTCTCCACTATGTAAACATTTCAAAAATGTGATTTCTGTAGTGATCCAGGGCTGGCTCATACTCACTTCGCCACCCGGTGGATGCTCTGGGGAGGATTCGTCCTCATTAGGACTGACCTCCGGTCTCATCACCCACACAGGCTCTATGGGCTGGTCAGGAGTGTAGGGCGAGCGCACCGTCTTTGTCTTCACCTCCTCTATGGCCTCTCGGATGTCCCTGATGGCCAGAGAGATAGCATCTCCTGAGCCTGTGACACTGTCCTCTGAAAGGCCTTCCGCTGGAGGTCGGAGCTCCATCCCGGCCTGCTCATCCTGGAACTCACCTGAACCAGGCTGCCCAGAGCTGGGACGCTCTGACTGGGCTTCACCTTGCACGTTCCAGGGAGGTGGCCCCAGGCTTTGGGATCTGGGGCTTTCTTTGAGGCTGTCGTCCTCCCCATCAGACGTAGTGTCATTGTAGTGGTGTAGCCTTGAGCCGACTGAGCGTCCCTGCCAATGGGGGCTGGTCTGTGGTAACCCCACATCCCTACCTGGCCAGGAGTCACGGGGTTGGGGTTCAGTGTCTGTAGCTCCCTTATAAACATGCTCGCTCTGTCTACGACTGCAGGAACCTGGGTGAAGTTCTGAATATGGCTCATCAGGGTCAGCCTCAGATCTCCTGTCTGGATAATTAATCCATTTCAAGGGTGCAGGGAAAGACTGAGGGTAGGATTTTGCGTAGGGCTCTGTGTTGGATTCTGTGATAGATTCTGACTGTGGGTAGGACTCATTATAGAATTCTGCATAGGTCTTAGGATACGAGTCTCTGAAGGTGAAGGATTTGGGGTGGGACAGTGGAGAATCAGTGTAGCTCTCATCATCAGGCATTATGTCATTTTCATAGGTGGGACTTGGGCTAAACTCGTCACTATATTGGTCCGAGTTCTCAGACTGAAGTGGAGGGGGCAAGAATGGTGATTGGTGAGGAGGTGAACTCAGGGGCGGAGCCTCCATGCTTAGCGAGGCAGCACTCTCAGTGTCAGAACAGTACTCATTAGTTCCATCTTCCTGATCATCCTCTACCAGATCCCTCTCGCTGCTGTCTTCTTCTCCCAGACCGGTCTCCCCCTCTCCATGGCCCCCCTCCCTCTGGTTCTCTAGGTCTGTCTGGTTGTCAAATCCACTTTGAGTACTAACAGACTGCGTTATGGATGAGCTGTACCCTTCCTCCTCTTCCTCCTGAGGTTGGGGAGACTCTATGTTGGGAAGGGTTTGATGCAGGTCTTGGGAAGGGGGATCAGGGGCAGTAGGACATGGTGTGTGGTGTGTGGGGGTAGGAGAGGTACCAGCAGTAAGGTCAGGTGCTCTACTGTTCTGTGTGTGGTGGGGTGGACAGGAGTGTGGGGGGTGCTGCTGCTTCATTGTTGCGGGACCAGTCATGTCCCTCTGTTCAGTCAGGGGAGCGCCAGATGACCGTTGCTGTTGAAACGGCAGGGCGTGGGTGTCTTGGCCATCTCTCGTCGGCGGTCTCTGTCTGTGAACTCTAACCCTGGGCTCTCCCTGGCGGCGGTAGCGGGCCGCGCCAGGGCGAGGCGGCTGGGTGTGGCGAGGAGGCTCCATGTCTGCTCCCTCCCACTGTCTGGATGGGCCCTGCCCTGAGGGAGTTCGTCTACGGTACCGTGCAGGGCCGCGGCCCGAGCCTTGGTGCGGAATAGGAGGATGATGGTGGTGATGATGTTCCTGCCCATCCTGACCGAGCATTTGGCAGGGTCTCCAACTTCTCCGGACAGGGACCCCTTCTCCCCCTGTGCTATTGGGCTGCCGGTTTCTGGAAGCAGGTGAAGCCTTATGCTCCTCCAAGATAGCATCACCTAGCCCCTCCCCCTGCTGCTTGTAGCTCATCACTCTGCTGTGGTCTGTTTACCTTTAGAACATGGTCCTTCCGTCTCCTAGGAGACACCACTCAAAGCACTGCCTGCAGGGAGACAGGAAATGAATGTGAACAGATAGTTCAGGGGTTATGGTTCAGGGGTGAAACAGAAGGATCAGGAAGGCATGTCTACAAACAGGAGATTGTGTTTGTGAGCGAGCACCCCTGTGGTTATGAAGTAGATCTATGTATCACTCTCCCAATATCCATTTTAACATCAATTCTATCCTCAATTTCAGAGATCTGCCAATCCCCCACACATCTACAAAGCACACACGCACAAGATCCTGATAGATAAGCAGAGCCGCAGGGGCTCCCTATACTCCAGGGTAAAACCTAAATCCCATGGGATTCATCTGGGTGTGTTTAATCTCAGGCATATTCTCCCTGCACCAGCAGCGGCACCACGCCACACCAAAGCAGCTGGCAGATGGCGTGAGGAGGAGGAGCAGGAGGAGGGACAAAGCACTGACGTCACTGACCTGAGAGAGAGGAGGTCAGGCTGAATACCAAACTTTAAGCTCAGTGTACAGAATATTGATGTCTGAACTCTAGATAGACTGTGCAGTATACTCAGCATCAATCAGTAGACTGACTTCACAGTATCGTATAGGATCAGTTTTCAAAATTGTGCACAGTATTGCAGGTAAAGTATTTTGTAGCTTTAAGGGCTATAGCCCATTGTACTGTATGAATTAGTGGCTTAAATTCAAATTTGATGGATATAGAAAGCAGAGAGTGTACAGATTTAATAAAGGCTGGATATCTGGAGACTAGGGGCAGAGGTTAATGCAGAACCTCAGAATGAAAAGGAATCTGAGTGCAGGCGAGAACCGACAAAGAGGAGACATGTAGGAGGACAAAGAGTATAGATTATATGCTAGAAATATGCCCTTTCCCCGGTGATTGGTGCTGCTGACTGGGTGGGCCCCTGGGGGGCAGTGCCCAGGTCACAGATGGTCAGGCTGTGGGCAACATCGGCCAGGCGGCAGGCGGAGGGAGGGAGCTGTGAGCAGCTCTTCCATCTGTTGGGGGCCCAAGTGAAATCCACAGGGAGGGGTCACTGATCTTACGCTAGCCTAACACACACAGGCCAATGTTAAAACAATGTAGGGGAGAGTATGTTGAGCCATTTTCTACATTCAGCATCGCTACATCAAGGGAAATATAGTATTATGTCTAAAAGATATCTACACGGAGTGTACAAAACATTAGGAACAAATTACATTTGTCAGAGCATGGACTCTACAAGGTGTCAAAAGCATTCCACAGGGATGCTGGCCCATGTTGACTCCAATGCTTCTCACACTTGTCAAGTTGGCTGGATGTTCTTTGAGCGGTGGACAATTCTTGATACACACGGGAAACTGTTGAGCGTGAAAAACCCAGCAGCATTGCAGTTCTTGACCCACTCAACCTGGTGTGCCTGGCACCTACCACCCTGTTCAAAGGCACTTAAATATTTTGTCTTGTTCATTCACCCTCTGAATGGCACACATACACAATCAATGTCTCAATTGTCTCGAGGCTTAAAATCCTTCTATACCTGTCTCCTCCCTTTCATCTACACTGATTGAAGTGGATTCAAGGTGACATCAATAAGGGATCATACTGTAGCTTTCCCATGGATTCCCCTGGTCAGTCTATGCCATGGAAAGAGCAGGTGATCATAATGCTTATTGATATTGTGTGTCCCTGGAAATAACCAGAATTAAATATAAACTTAACAGTTTTCAAAACATAGCTTGTCCAAAACAAAGTTGTCTCTTGGCACAACTTCCCCGGGGTAAGGGGGTTTGTTGAGCACATGTACAGGGTAAATTGAGCCGCATTGAGGGTAAGTGGGTGATAGTGTCTTGTGACAGCAGGTGATGGTGCTGGTAGGTCAAAGTTGAAGTCATGGAATGGAATGGGGGTGTGGTATATTGTATATATAAAATGTATGCCTACATTCAGATATAGATCTCACTTACCCTTCCATTTCTTGACCAATTGTCTGGGACAAGGATGTTGTTTCAACGTGCCAACTCGTAGGCAAGTTCTCTGCATTTGAGGATACTAAGCCCATGAAACTGGTCCGCGAGATTGTTAATATGTTTAGCAAGCTCAGACTCCATGTCATCAGATGAGACCTCATGAGCATCTGCTACTCTTTCACACAGGTACATATTCCTTTTTTATCAATGTATCTCTTCAGTGTCATTCAGTCTAATTTTTCATCCCTTGCTGCTGCTCAAATTGACTTCTTCTCTTCTCTCACTTCCTTGTCTGCTCTCTCAAGAACCTCAATGATGTCAGCTCTGTAACAACGACAAAATGCACTTGAGCTCATTTGCATGACACATTGCAAAAATACTATGCATAAAACTGACAAAATGTAATCATAATTTGTATGGAGTATGGTGGACATTGGCTCAATTTACCCCAAGGCAAACATTTTGACTGTATTAGCCCACACAGCTACAAGGATGCACTTTCATGCTAGATTAAGGACCTAATTTGTAGTTTATAAAGACCCAAATTGATGTATTAAACAATATTTGGTTTAGATAACGTTGGTTTAGATACAAGCGCCATGAAACTTACAACATAAATTCATTTGACTTCGTGAAAATCAATTTTTTGGGACCTAACTTGCTTACCACTTTTTCCATGTGGTTTCTTCCTTCACAGACTCTATGAAATTATGACCTCTTCCTAAATATTTGGTCACATGATTAATTTTGTGCATGGTTTCTTAGAAACAAGGAGTGGCTCAACTAACCCTTTGGCTCAATATACCCCACTCTCCCCTAGTATCAATAGGCCTATTGGTTATATTTTGTTGATATATTTGTGGTTTCAGCAGGACAGGATTAATGCATAGACTAAGTAAGGTGGTGTGACGACTGGCAAAAGCTTGTAGACTATTCAAGTCCCACGTTGAATGGCCGCTGGGAGGACTTTTTTTTGCCTGAACGTGAGGAAATTAAAAGGGTAGGACAGCAGGTAGCTTGTGCAGAAAACGCTCTTCCGATTCTGTCACCGTGTATGGAGTGGGACGTAACCCAAAAGAAAAGCAAAACGAGTAGGCGCTCCTGTGATGAAATATCCTAATACATGTTTACTTATTGACAACTGCTCAACGAACGGGCTATTATCCTATTTAACAAACAGACACCTGTCTGAATGTCCGACGACGATGAAAGCCAAAACGATGTGACACGTCTCTAATTAAATGATCCGCGGGGGGCCTTTCATGGTCAAATCATCGGCGCCACTGGTACCTTCATCGATTCGCTGGTGTTATGCGATTCGTCATAATGTAGGCTCTTTGCCCGATCTCCTGGATCATAAATAGGCGCTTACCTGTACATGACTAGGAACTGGTAGATCGCGTAACATTCCGCTTCACCATCTTTATCCTACTGGTCCCTCTGCTCGATACCTTCAAACAATTTGCATGGATTAGGCCCGATCGGTCAACTCCTGCTGCATCGTGACATTTGAGCGGATTACCGATGCACAAAGCGACTTTAGACTGCTGTGTTTCAACATGATGGCGCTGCAACGATCGTGTTCTACGTAGCCTACACTGCTCTTGTCTGCACCACTTTTTCCCACGCGCAGTGAGATAGAGCCCGCAAATTCTTCCCTTGCGCACAATGCATCCCCTAGGGCTAAGAAACACCGGTGTAAGCAAAATATCGACACCACGGTGTCAAGCACACAAAGCAAACTATTCAAGGACCCTCGCTCACAGCATTTTATCAGAATAGCCTATGGATGTAGACTAGCCTATGGATGTAGACTAGCCTACATGATCTATTAGGAAAATATTCCCGAGAACGCACTCACACCTCTATTGCTATCTTCTCTACAGTCTAAACGAGATCATTGGGACGTCCCAACTCTGATGTCAACCTGTTGAAGTGTAAAACGGTTAATGCTGGGGTAAGATTTATGGTTAAATTAAGGGTAGGGGTTAAATTTAGCGTTAGGCAGTAACGTCTCAAGGATTCCCGGATTGCAATAAATGTGTGTTGGGTCACCATGTTATCCAATCTGTGTCAGCATTTAAACCTAGAGGGGCCTAATTGTCCCATCTCTATCTCCCGCACATCCATAATTTCAGCTCATTCTTGATTAACAGTAAGGGAGTGATTTGTTTGGCAAGTGTGGATTCATCCATGTTGGATTCACAAAGTAGCCTATCATATACCCCCTTCTTATTGGTGCCACCTAGCATTTCCTGCTCCCATTCACACGTGCTGTTCTATTTTAAAACCGGGCATCAATAATTTCTGGTCCTTTCTTTTCATTCAAGATGAATGTATATCTTATGTCTTAAGTTATTTAGGAACATGACAGGCTTTGAGAGCATGTTTAAAACCCATCTTTGAAATGATCATTCATAAATGTTTGATCAGAGCCATTGCAGTGTTGTCACGCAAAACCCATGGCCCACATGCAAGGCCTCCAGTATGACTGGTTTAGACTGCACTGAAGAAAGCAAAAGGGTTGGATGGTGTAGTATTGTCTCTTCTTCTCCTATCTTCCCAGTACTTGTCATTGTGCTGGGCTGCAGGTGGTGCTGTCCAATGGCTGAACTGTTCTTAATCTTTTGATATGAGCTGACCAACCATATGGTAGTCCTATCAATCGTTTGTGCTTACAGAATTTGTACATCATTGCAAGGCTCAAACCACTCCCATAACAATCCATGACACTCCCATAATAAGTGTGGGACATTGTTGCATTATAATGTTAATAATAATATTTTTACTCAGAGGATCTTCGGTGCCGTTCAAAAACAGGGACTTGAAATCATTTCCCCAGGTCATTAAGAACAAATTCTTATTTACAATGATGGCCTGGAAATTCCACACAATGCTGGCCTAGACACCCAAAAAGACCTGACACATAGAGTCCTCTGGTCCCTTGCCACATTCTGCACAGAACCCGTCAGGGTATCAGCTAACACACAACAGCACTGTGTCAACCCAGATGGCTACAGATATCGTATTCTTCAAGCACACTTAGGTGTTTATGAAAACATTCTCACAGTGTTTACAAGGTGCTTGAGAAAGGGCATGTTATTTTACAGTTTTTGTTGATTGTCATTTTATGATGATTGTGGTAGTTTCTGCACTAATTGGTTTCTGTGTATCTTGCTGGTTCAGTTCTCTCAATACTTGGTCTAACACTGTAAATGACCCCACTCTTCTCTCTTAGCAAAAGAGATCCATTGATTGCTGAAGTCCTTCTTCACATAATAAAGTGTGTATACTGTAATATTTCACCTAGAACTGACCTGTTTTCCCATGTAGCATTTCACTGCACCTTCAGGAAAGAGGGAAAGGCGAACATGAAGGGACAGACCAGACAAAGTTCCTATGACACAGGGTGCTGTAGATGTCCTGGAGGGCAGGCAGTGTGTCCCTATTGGACCGGCCGCACTACCCTCTGGACAGCAATGCGGTTGTGGGCAGTGCAGATGCCGTAGCAGGCAGTGATGCAGCATGACAGAATGCTCCCGATGGTGCATCTGTAGAAGTTCATGAGGGTCTTAGGGGCCATGCTGAATTTATTCTGCCTCCTGAGTTTGAAGAGGCATTGTTGTGCCTTCTTCACTACGGTGTTGGTGTGGTGGGCCCATTTCAGGTCCTACGTGATGTGCACGCCAAGGAACTTGAAGCTTTTGACCCT
The DNA here is from genome assembly GCF_013265735.2 of Oncorhynchus mykiss. Classification (NCBI taxonomy): domain Eukaryota; kingdom Metazoa; phylum Chordata; class Actinopteri; order Salmoniformes; family Salmonidae; genus Oncorhynchus; species Oncorhynchus mykiss. The sequence continues at coordinate 19,613,263 of NC_048593.1, forward strand.
CTTCACTGCGGCCCGTTGATGTGGATGGGGGCGTGCTCTCTCTGCTGTCTACTGTAGTCCACGATCAGCTCCTTCGTTTTGTTGACGTTGAGGAAGAAGTTATTTCCCTGGCACCACTCCATCAGGGCACTAACAACCTCCCTGTCGGCTGTCTCGTTGTTATTGGTGATCAGGCACTGTTGCTGTTATGTCGTCAGACAACTTGATGGAGTCATGCATAACCACGCAGTCATGGCTGAACAGAGAGGAGCGGGCTGAGCACGCATCCCTGGTGGGCCCCTTGTTGAGGATCAGCGTGGCGGAGGTGTTATTGCCTACCTACACAGCCTGGGGCGACCCGTTAGGATGTCTAGGACCCAGTTGCTGGGTGTTAAAACCCGAGCTGTAGTCGAATAACAGTATTCTCACTTAGGTATTCCTCTTGCCTAAGTGGGATAGGGCGGTGTGCAGAGCAGTGACTATTAGGGTGGTGTGCAAATTGTAGTGGGTTGAGGGTGTCTGGTAAAGTGGAGGTGATATGGTCCTTGATAATCCTCTCAAAGCACTTCATGATGACAGAAGTGAGTACTATAGTGTGACATTCATTTAGTTCAGTTACCTTTGCTTGCTTGGGTACAAGAACAATGGTAGACATCTTAAAGAAAGTGGGGATGACAGACTGGGATATGGATAGATTGAATATGTCCATAAACACTCCAGCCAGCTAGTCTGCACATGTTCTGAGGATGCGGCTAGGGATGCCATCCGGGCCAGCAGCCTTGCGAGGGTTAACACTCTTGAAAGTCACGTCGGCCACAGAGATCTAGAGATCACAGTCCTCGTGAGCAGAGTGGGCCCCCGTCGGCGGCTCTGTCATATTCTCCTCAAAGGGGGTGAAGAAGGCGTTCGGTTTATCTGGGAGTGAGGTGTTGATGTAAGCGATGTGGCTGGTTTCCCCTTTATAATCCAATTGTCTGAAGTCCCTGCCACATGCGTCACATGTCTGAGCTGTTGAATTGCGACTCCACTTTGTCAATTCTTTGATTACCTTACGGAGGTCATGGCTGGTCTGTTTGTATATGTCCATGTTCCCGGTCAATTTGCCGTGGTTAAATGCAGTGTTTCACGCTTTCAGTTTTGTGCGAATGCTGCCATCTATCCACGGTTTTTGGTTTGGATATGTTCTGATCATCACTGTAGGAACAACATCCTCTAAGCACTTCCTGATGAACCCAGTGACAGAGTCAGTGTAATCGTCAATGTTATTTCCAGTGGCGACCCGGAACATATCCCAGTCCACCTGATCACACAGATTCAGAGTGTCCCTTTCCTCTTCTCCTACCTCTCATTACTTTTACAGATTAGTTTAAAGGTAAGAGAGGAGAAAAGCATGCTATTAAAGAGTATTGGGATGCAGCCTCCTAATGTCTCCCATGTGTGCCGCAGAGACAACCTTTGATCCCTCCATCGCCAACTGTGACTTTGAGGGTGGTTTCTGCTGACACACCCAGGATCAAATGGAAGGATCCCCATGGAAGAGGGTGTCAGTCAAGCCCAACATCTACAGGATTGGGGACCACACAACAGGGGCAGGTAAGAGATGATATGATTTTGATCACCAAGAGATGCTAGAGGCGTAATTAGTGAACGAGAGATGGCTTCTCTATCTTCTCCTGCTTACAATTTGCACTGCGTTACATTTGGCTTTGGTAAAAACCTGAAGTATTTCAAGTGTCAGAAAGACACTTAAACAACGGCGTATTTTGAGACTTAACCAATGTGTGCAAAGTGAAAATATTCCACGGCAAACCAATTGACAGAAAACAATATTGCTCAAGACAATAATAACAGTTCTTTCTCTTCACACAGGATCCTTCCTTCTGGCCCGCTCCCGGCTGAATCCACGCGCTGGCTATATTAGCCACCTGCTCGGGCCTCTTCTGCCCGGCAACATGAAGTACTGTCTGAGGTTCCACTACTCTCTCTGTGAATTCATCCAGACAGACCAGGCTCTCACCGTTTACATTCAGGATCAGAGCGGAATCACACAGGAGAGGATATGGACCCAGAACGACAAGGTGTCTGGATAGCGACAGAGGTCACCATCCAGAGTCCACATGTTGCCAATGTAAAATGGCTTAACAATGGCTTTCCTTTTTAGTTAGTCAGTTATTTTCATTCCTCAGTCAGAACAACTGTCCTGTGCATGCCTTGCCTATAGTGTTTCATAATGTTTGTGACGGAACCCCTTGTGTTTATTCGGCCTTACATTGTATCTTTGACATCGTTTTTTTTAATTGTCAGTCCTTTGGTTTGGCTCCAGCTTCATAAGGAGCAGCAGTTTAAAATGAAACACGAATGCCGAAGTCTGTAGTCAGCGATTCTCCTCGTTGGTTTTTCTTTTTAAACAGTGGAATACCAAAGTGACCAACAGCATCAGGCAAGTGGTGAAAAACATCACTACCCATAATCCCTCTCCTCCTCTGTACAATAACACCTGAGACGTAATAGGAAACGAAACACCCCACTCGCTGTTTTATTCGTCGTCTGCGTAGAGGTGGATCAGAGAATCACCAGCAGCAAGAGGGACATCATTGATGTATACAGAGAAAAGAGTCGGCCCGAGAATTAAACCCTGTGGCACCCCCATAGAGACTGCCAAAGGTCCAGACAACAGGCCCTCCAATTTGACACACTGAACTCTGTCTGAGAAGTAGTTGGTGAACCAGGCGAGGCAGTCATTTGATAAACCAAGGCTGTTGAGTCTGCCGATAAGAATGTGATGATTGACAGAGTCGAAAGCCTTGGCCAGGTCGATGAATACAGCTACACAGTATTGTCTCTTATCGATGGTGGTTATGATATCATTTAGGACCTTGAGCGTTGCTGAGGAGCACCCATGACCAGCTCGGAAACCAGATTGCATAGCGGAGAAGGTACGGTGGGATTCAAACTGGTCAGTGATCTGTTTGTTAACTTGGCTTTCGAAGACCTTAGAAAGGCAGGATAGATATAGGTCTGTAGCAGTTTGGGTCTAGAGTGTCTCCCCCTTTGAAGAGGGGGATTACCGCGGCAGCTTTCCAATCTTTGGGGATCTCAGACGATACGAAAGAGAGATTGAACAGGCTAGTAATAGGGGTTGCAACAATTTTGGCGGATAATTTTAGAAAGAGAGGGTCAAGATTGTCTAGCCCTGCTGATTTGTAGGGGTCCAGATTTTGCAGCTCTTTCAAAACATCAGCTATCTGGATTTGGGTGAAAGATAAATGGGGGAGGTTTGGGCAAGTTGCTGTGGCGGGTGCAGGGCTGTTGACCGGGGTAGGGGTAGCCAGGTGGAAAGCATGGCCAGCCGTAGAAAAATGCTTATTGAAATTCTTAATTATCATATATTTAACGGTGGAGACAGTGTTTCCTAGCCTCAGTGCAGTGGGCAGCTGGGAGGAGGTGCTCTTATTCTCCATGGATTTTACAGTGTCCCAGAACTTTTTGGAATTTGAGCTTCAGGATGCAAATTTAATGTTTGAAAAAACTAGCCTTTGCTTTCCTAACTGCCTGTGTATATTGGTTCCTAACTTCCCTGAAAAGTTGCATATCGCGGGGGCTATTCGATGCTAATGCAGTATGCCACAGGATGTTTTTGTGCTGGTCAAGGGCAGTCAGATCTGGAGTGAACCAGGAATATCTGTTCCTGGTTCTATATTTTTTGAATGGGGCATGCTTATTTAAGACGGTGATGAAAGCACTTTTTAAAGAATAACCAGGCATCCTCTACTGATGGAATGAGGTCAATATCCTTCCAGGATACCCGGGCCAGGTCGATTAGAAAGTATAATATAAAGACATATTGATGTCAAACACAAAATACAACTTTGCCATGATGAGTAAAAGAGAACCTCGCATTTACAACCAATCAAATTGCTTTATCACTGTAAACGTTTTTAAATTTGTCACACCTGACTATACTTGCTCTTTGTATAGAAACTGGTAATAGTCATAGTCAACATTTCCCCAGCAATAGAGGATACTTTGTCTTCAGATGAATATGAATTGGATTAATGGTAAAACAATTTTTTTTTAAAGAGAGAAGCTTTTTCAACATGTTTCCTTGTCTTGATTTGATCAGAAATCACAAAGCATGCCTTTAACTTCCAAACGGAGAAGCTATTAAGAACCTTTCGGATGCAACAGACTTTTTCGTGAGAATACCGAATTTCGGGATGCCTCATTGTCTGACAAACACCGCTGTAACTCGGCCACCTTCTTCTGCTGATGCGGAAGGCCGACATAATGAATTACTGTGATTACTGTAACAAACTGTTACTGCCCCACTTCGTGGACATGAGTTGCATGTGGTAACAGGAGCAGTAGAGAAAAGATGGCGGAAGTGGATTATTAATCTAATGGCTGTAGAATCAAGCAGAATTGGAATATTGTCCAAAATAATGGAAAACAGATCACAGTAGAGTACAATGATGAGAATGTCACTAAGTATCTTGTAGGAGTACGGTTTGTAAATGAGGAGCAGCTGATCAAATTACCCATCTTGAGGAATCCATTTGAGATATCCACACTGGTGGAGAGAGTGCTGGGTAGAATGAAGGCTGTGAGGATCACAAGAGATGGGCTGGTTTGGATTTTTTTGCACTTCCAGAAGAAACATGTATTTCGTCTTTCCCGATTTAATAAGTTTGAAGTGTTGTGTGTGTCTCTTAGGAACAGGGCACCCCTCAAGGGGGTTATATCTTGTGGGAAGTAGATGTTGAAGAGATGAAGCACCCTGCATCCCATTGCTGGCTTGCTTCTGAAGCTAAACAGGGCTGGTCCTAGTTGGTCCCTGAATGGGAGACCAGATGCTGTTGGAAGTGGTGTTGGAGGGCCAGTAGGAGGCACCCTTCCCTCTGGTCTACAAAAAATATCCCAATACCCCCAGGGCAGTGATTGGAGACATTGCCCTGTGTAGGGTGCTGTCTTTTGGATGGGATGTTAAATGCGTGTCCTGACTCTCTGTGGTCACTAAAGATCCCATGGCACTTATTGTAAGAGTAGGGGTGTTAACCCCGGTGTCCTGGCCATCATGGTCACCTAATCATCCCTAGCGTACAATTGGCTCATTCATCCCTCCTCTCCCCTGTAACTATTCCCCATGTTGTTGCTGTAAATGAGAATGTGTTCTCAGTCAACTTACCTAGTTAAATAAAAAATACAAATAAACTCTTCTTGGTGTGACTGATGCACATCAGATTAATTGTGTGAAGAAAAAGTGTTATTTTGGTTTTTGATATGGAGTCTCTCCCTACTCACGTGCATTTAGGGTATATTTAGGGTACATTTATCCCAAGACCAATACAGTGTGATCATTGTAAAGATTTTGGTCATGTTTCAAGTGTTTGCAGAAGGGAGAAGCCGAGAGGTCCAAGTTGTGGAAAATATCATATTATGTGTTATAAAAGTGATAAATGTGACATGTTGCAATTGTGGTGGGAAGCATGAAGCTACGTCTTTCGATTGCCCCACAAGGGTAAAAGAGAATGAGGTGGCCAAAGTCAGGGCTATCCAGAGCATATCATATGCAGCAGCTGTTAAACGGGTTGAGGGTTGGAATGGTGCAAATGAAGAGTCCATGGTGGTGGGAATGCCTTCACTGCAGGCTGCAGGGGTTGCCTTTCACCAGCAGGATCCTGCCATTTCAAAGGTTAAGAAGGTGGAATTTGTGGCCTTTATAGCTATGGTGATAAATAGCACTGCCAAGGTGGAAAGCAAGTCCAGGAAGATAGAAATCATTGTGGAAGAGGAGGAGCGGCTCCTGGGGCTGAAAAACTTCTCGGTGAAGGAGTAACATGGAATATTATCACAAGCCGTACCACCCTCTTAGGTCCTAGAGCCTGAGAAGGGAGATATCGAGTATTGTAAGAAGAGAGAAGTAGGAATGTTGTTTTGTAAATGTACTATTTCTATTTGGGTGAAGTAAGTTAGTTTCCCTCTCACGTATGGATTATTATTTATTTTTTTACCTTGTTTTGGTTTCAATTTGTCCAGTTGGTGGCGGCAATACACATTTTGGGGGTGTAGTCCGCCATAAAACCCACAGAAGAAGAATGTGTTGCATGTTGTTTTGTTGATGAACTACACGTGATCCACCTTGTCCAATCATCAATCAAAACCTTCCACACTGGGCGCTCGAATCGCAGTGACAGACTGCTAGGGCGTCTTATAATTTTCAAGAACAACATGGCTTCTGTGGGCGAAAAGAGTATGTAACGTAACGAACACACAAACATCAAATAATGAAGTTAGCTCGTCCTCTGGTACTGAAACTGACCCACGTCCCGTTGGAGTTGGTAAAATGGCTGGTTTTGTCGAAGGCTCCATACTTTGCATCATAATGCAAAACTTCCTGTGAGTCAACTCCCCCTTGAAATGCTCACAAACAAACAAACAAACAAGCTAAGTAACCACAATGACGTGATGGCGATTTACCTAACGTTAGCTACGTCTCTTGTGTGCTAGCATACGTTATCCTTGTGAAATGTTTGAAGTAAGCTAATCTAGCTAGCTGTGAGAGATGTTGCTGTTTTGCAGAGAGACACCTACTAGGCATGAACAACCGAGTCAAAGATTATGGTAATTCTATGTATGACCTAGTCTTGTAGCTAACTAAATGTGCCAGCAAGCGTCAAAGTTGCTGAATGTGCTTGTGTCCGACATAGGTTGTTGTATTGTAGCCGAGGCTACCTAACGTTAACTAAATGAATATGCTAACTATTAGATAAAGTTGCTGCACTTAAGTTAAGGTGACACAATTCACTCCTTCACACAGAACCTACGACCACACCAAACCCGAACATGATTGTGGGAGCCAATGGAACTGGGAAGTCCAGTATTGTCTGTGCCATATGTCTGGGTCTAGCAGGAAAGACTACCAATCTGGGCAGAGGGGACAAGGTAGTTGGCTATTTATTAACAAGTGTAACATTACTGGCTTTAGCTAGCTACAACTGGGATATGTTGTCAACTTTCATTTAACTTCAAGAGCTTCAAACTTTCCGTAGCATTATTTTGGATTGTTGCATGTATGGCACTCTATATTGTACTTCATTTCTGTTTGTTTTAGGTTTTGTATTTGATTGTACAGAATTTAATTGATAACTTGTATTATTCTGACTAGGTTGGACTGTACGTGAAGCGTGGGTGCAACAAAGGCTCGGTTGAGATTAAATTGTAAGTCTGTTATTGATTAAATCAGAAATGCCATCACACTGATTCCCATATGTTTCCAATAGTGGGTATAATAACATGGATGGAACCCCACCTGTTTTTTCAGGTACAAGGCCGGGGGAAACCTGGTGATCAACAGAGAGATCCACGTGGAGAATAACCAGTCAGTGTGGCTGCTGAATGGGAACCAGTCAGTGTGGCTGCTGAATGGGAGACACTCCAGCCAGAAGGCTGTGGAGGAGGTGAAGGCTCTACAGATCCAAGTAAGCAACCTCTGCCAGTTCATGCCACAGGTGAGTGTAAACTTGGAGGTAACACCTTCTTTCTTTCTTTTTTACTTGAATGCTAACGTCCTACTCCTTCCAATTTTCTGACCACCCTTTGCCTCCTGCCCTGTGACTTTGCAGGAGAAGGTGGGTGAATTTGCCAAGATGACCAAGATTGAGCTGCTAGAGGCCACAGAGAAGTCAGTGGGGCCTCCAGAGATGTACGAGTTCCACTGCAAGCTCAAGATCTTCCGCACCAAAGAGAGGGAACTGGAGGTGAGCACAGTTTTAACTCTAGCTCTATGGATGAACGGGGACTCATTGCTTCTTCTTTTATAAAGATGTTTTTGCTGCGGTGTTGACCGCTCAGGGGAGAGCAAGTTCAATGGTATGCTGGTATTGTTTTTTGGTAGAATGTGTGCAAGGAAGAAGGCCAGCGCCCTGGAGAAGTTCAAGCAGAGGAAGGAACGGAACAAGCATGGCGTGGGGCGCTACTATGAGAAGAAGAGGCACCTGGACATGATTAAGATGCTGGATAAGAAGAAACCCTGGGTGGTGAGTTTCAATAGCAAGATCATCTGACACACGTATTTATTATGCACACCAACGTAAACCGCTTACTCCAGACACTACAACGTGATGCAAACTGTTTCTGTTGCAAAACATTTTGCTATGTTGTGCACTAATGAATACAACCCTGTAGTCATTCATAGCTTGCAATAAGACACTGGACATGGGTAGATTATCCTCAATGTAAAAACAAATTGCATGTGAGTGTGTTTATATGAATGTTATGTGAATATGTTCATCTTTGTCAATCCTTTCTGTCCTCTCCAGGAATTTGAGACCGCCTGTAATGAGCTGGAGGGGGTGAAGAAGGAGAGGGAGGATGCCTAGAAGCAGCTAAAAACCGTGAGGGAGTCCCAGGCCCCCATGCTGAAGAAGATCCAGCACATCGACAGCCAGCTGAGGCCCATCGAGAACCAAATGAAAGACAAGGTCAGACAGGCTCCCTGGGCTGTGTAACTGGGCTGGATGGGGATGTCCATTTATTCCACTTAGTTCCAGGGTCGATTAATTTTGAAACGGGGCCCTGGGTAGAAGCATGGGTTCTATTTACTTGGTGGGTGATACTGCAAAGACATTTGTGAACCAGTGTGTTGTGTAGCCCGTGAACTGGTGGTGATGTATCCTTGTTGTGTTCCAGACGGCCAGCGTCAGGGAGGCCTCTCAGAAGTGTAAACAGAAACGGGACCACCTGGACAGTAAGCACAGAGAGGTCTGGCGCTGTTTTCTTTCTCTTTTTCTGCCTTATTTTTATACTCTCTTGATACCAATGAGAACGTATGACATAAAAATACATGTACAAATGCTTGATTCTCCCTTATCCCTCTAGATTAAGGACATCAAGCAGGCATTCAGCCTGAAGCAGACTGAGGAGGCGGACCGGCAGAAGCAAATCAGCAACATCCGATGCTGCGGGCAGAGGTGGCTAACCTGGGCGACCGATCGGACGTGATTGCGTGGTGAACGCCGAGTTGAAGCACATCCATGAGGAGAAGGCCGACCTACGCAGGGAGAAGGACAACCTGAACGGAGAGTGTAGACGTAGGAGAGGCACAGGCTCTAAGGAGTTTTGGCACAGTGCCTTACTGCACCATTTTAACCATGGTGAAGTGTTACACACACCATTTGACTTGGTGCTAAACATCCTGTAGTGTTGAAGAACAGGCTGAGAAGTCTGGATGACATGATGAAGATCAAGGAGGAGAAGCTGAGAGGGTGCTCCAAGGACACCTACGCTGCTCTCAAGTGGCTGAGGCAGAACAAACAACTCTTCAGTGGCAATGTCTATGAACCAATGATGCTAGTGGTGAGAGCATACTATTTGTCCTGGCCATGTCCTAATACTTTGAAGCATCATTGTTGTTGAGCACCCCTCATACTTTTGTTTGTTTGCTGTAGCACGGAGGTCTTTTTTCAATTAAGACTACTTGGTTCAAAGAACAGTATGTATGACTATGTAAAAAGAATTTGAAAGCCCGTAGTAGCATTTTGTTGAATTAAACGTTCTGTTCTATCAAATCAGTGTCCGCAGCCCGAAAAATGCCAAGTACGTAGAGAACCACATTCCTTTCAATGACCTGCGGGCCTTCACCTTCCAGAAGAGAGAGGACATGGAGAAGTTCATGACAGAGGTGAGAAGGGTCAGCAATAGATTCAGAAAGAAATTCAACTGCCAATACAAGAAAATCAAAATGCTCTGTCTACAATGATATAAGGCAAGGTTTGTACGTTTATGAAAATCCTGTACGTTCATGAACATTTTTAAGTGGTGTTTTCCAGGCCTGGAAAAGTTTTTTGGAAAACGATACAATTCTAAAAGGTTTGGAAAAGTAACAAACTATTAAATACATTTCTATGAATGTAATTTATTTAGGCACAGTTTTTAAATATGTTTATTTTTATTTAATTGATAACACGTCAGTGTCCTGGCTGACATGTCTGTGGTTGCGCGCGTCACTCGTAAGGGTTCGAGACAAGTGGGCTGTTGCTCAAGGAGAAGCGGGACAGTCAGACATTGTAGCAGCAGATAGGCCTAGCCTGTAAAATATTATAGAGAACAGACTAATAACTAGGTAGCCAATTCAAAACTGTTAACTGTTTAGCTGTTATTAGCGTGTATTAAGGTTTTCGTTATATCCGAGAACTTTTCACTGACAATCACAAAAAAGGCCATATGAAGTTGATTAACTTTTTTGAACAATTCGTATGATTAATTGAAACAATTATTTTTGACAAAACGAACAATTCACTTTGCCATTAGTTGGGATTCGGTTCAATTGTGGTGAATCTAATCATGTGAATAAAAATTATAATTTGCGAATAGTAATATTAGGAAAAAATATTTGATGTAGCTTTTTGAATTATGTGGATACTTCCAGTTCGTTTGGGCATCCAATGTATGGGACATTGCAACTCAATAGATGCTAGTTAGCCTGCAAAGTAAACACAACTAAGGTAGCTAAGATATATAAATATGACTAAAATCGAAAAGGTATATTTTCTGGAGAAAATTTGTGGGTTTGCTTCAGCTGAATAAAAATATTTGTAACCTACAATAGCCATTTGATCTTTGATATGTTGAGTGAGCTAATTATTTCAAAAGGCATAAAGTATTTGGTTATAATGTTGCAATGTTCTACATCAAGGGTGGTCAACCATCCTCCAGGAGAGCTACTGGCTTTTATTCTAGTCCCCCTCTAACAAACAACATTTTTAGAAATTAGCTGCTCAACCGGACCTTGATAGACTGGCTCTGTGTTTGAGCAGAGCTTGATCAAAAGCCTTGACACCCAGTAGCTCACTGAGGGTTGACCACGTGTTTTATGTAGTTACCTAACAGGTGTTCTGCATTGTGGGGGCTTAAGTGCCTTGCACAACGTACATGGGATCAGAGAGCGTCCTCCCAGAGTCGATACCACATTACGCTTACTTTTTTTATACATACATATGTTTATACATATACAATTGTTGGTCATGGAAATTTGGTTAAGTCAAAAGTTTACTGACCATGTGACCCACCTGCCCAGGCCCTAGTTATAGGCTCTAGTTAAAGGAACTACAGTGCCTTGCGAAAGTATTCGGCCCCCTTGAACTTTGCTACCGTTTGCCACATTTCAGGCTTCAAACATAAAGATATAAAACTGTATTTTTTTGTGAAGAATCAACAACAAGTGGGACACAATCATGAAGTGGAACGACATTTATTGGATATTTCAAACTTTTTTAACAAATCAAAAACTGAAAAATTGGGTGTGCAAAATTATTCAGCCCCCTTAAGTTAATACTTTGTAGCGCCACCTTTTGCTGCGATTACAGCTGTAAGTCGCTTGGTATGTCTATCAGTTTTGCACATCGAGAGACTGACATTTTTTTCCCATTCCTCCTTGCAAAACAGCTCGAGCTCAGTGAGGTTGGATGGAGAGCATTTGTGAACAGCAGTTTTCAGTTCTTTCCACAGATTCTCGATTGGATTCAGGTCTGGACTTTGACTTGGCCATTCTAACACCTGGATATGTTTATTTTTGAACCATTCCATTGTAGATTTTGCTTTATGTTTTGGATCATTGTCTTGTTGGAAGACAAATCTCCGTCCCAGTCTCAGGTCTTTTGCAGACTCCATCAGGTTTTCTTCCAGAATGGTCCTGTATTTGGCTCCATCCATCTTCCCATCAATTTTAACCATCTTCCCTGTCCCTGCTGAAGAAAAGCAGGACCAAACCATGATGCTGCCACCACCATGTTTGACAGTGGGCATGGTGTGTTCAGTGTGATAAGCTGTGTTGCTTTTACGCCAAACATAACGTTTTGCATTGTTGCCAAAAAGTTCAATTTTGGTTTCATCTGACCAGAGCACCTTCTTCCACATGTTTGGTGTGTCTCCCAGGTGGCTTGTGGCAAACTTTAAACAACACTTTTTATGGATATCTTTAAGAAATGGCTTTCTTCTTGCCACTCACTTTCATAAAGGCCAGATTTGTGCAATATACGACTGATTGTTGTCCTATGGACAGAGTCTCCCACCTCAGCTGTAGATCTCTGCAGTTCATCCAGAGTGATCATGGGCCTCTTGGCTGCATCTCTGATCAGTCTTCTCCTTGTATGAGCTGAAAATTTAGAGGGACGGCCAGGTCTTGGTAGATTTGCAGTGGTCTGATACTCCTTCCATTTCAATATTATCGCTTGCACAGTGCTACTTGGGATGTTTAAAGCTTGGGAAATCATTTTGTATCCAAATCCGGCTTTAAACTTCTTCACAACAGTATCTCGGACCTGCCTGGTGTGTTCCTTGTTCTTCATGATGCTCTCTGCGCTTTTAACGGACCTCTGAGACTATCACAGTGCAGGTGCATTTATACGGAGACTTGATTACACACAGGTGGGTTGTATTTATCATCATTAGTCATTTAGGTCAACATTGGATCATTCAGAGATCCTCACTGAACTTCTGGAGAGAGTTTGCTGCACTGAAAGTAAAGGGGCTGAATAATTTTGCACGCCCAATTTTTCAGTTTTCGATTTGTTAAAAAAGTTTGAAATATCCAATAAATGTCGTTCCACTTCATGATTGTGTCCCACTTGTTGTTGATTCTTCACAAAAAAAAACAGTTTTATATCTTTATGTTTGAAGCCTGAAATGTGGCAAAAGGTCGCAAAGTTCAAGGGGGCCGAATACTTTCGCAAGGCACTGTATATACAGTGGGAAAAGTTATAATGGATTTGTCCTTGGCCTCAGGTATGTGACAGCCAGAACCTGAGGGTGAATTCAGTCTTTGCTCCTGAGGAGTCCTGTGCCACACACCCCCTTCCCGACCCATTGAGTCCCTGAAGTGAGTGGTCCTCTCATACTGTCCCAATATGGATTGTAAATGTATCAAGCCTATACCTAACCTCAACTGTAATGCCAACCCTTCCATTTGTATGTGTAAGATAATTTAATAATAATATAATTTAATTGCTATATTGTAATTACTTCGCCACCATGGCCTATTTATTTCCTTAACTTACCTCATTTGCACTCACTGTATATAGACTTTTTGTTTTCTTTTGTTCAACTGTATTATTGACTGTGTGTTTTGTTTATTCCATGTGTAACTCTGTGTTGTTGTATGTGTCGAATTGCTACGCTTTATCTTGACCAGGTCGCAGTTGCAAATGAGAACTTGTTCTCAACTAGTCTACCTGGTTAAATAAAGATGAATTTAAAAAATAATAATAATATAGATGCATTTTTTTTTTTTCTGCCTGTAGGCGTTTCGCGTTCTTTGCGTACCTCTTCGATGCTCCAGAAGAGGTTATGAGCTACCTCTGCAACCAGTACAAAGTGCACAATGTTCCCGTGGGAACGGACCAAACCAAAGCCATGATCAAGACGGTACGTTCCATACCCCAGAGTGGCTGGGAGGATGGAGAGTTATTTTGAATTTCAACAAATGTCACTTTCATATTTTATTTGATTTCTGAACAGACTGGAATATAAGATGCTCCAAACTAGGGGTGTGACTGTTAAATTGGGATCCTCAATGTTAAGAAAATCCCTAACAAAATATATTTTTTAGGCTATAAAGGCCTGGGGAAAGTTGTGTAATGTAAGTAAAACCAGAGAGGAAGAGGTGAACTTTAGGCTACTGCAAAGCATGCGAGCTAAGACATTGTGAGACGCAGATTACCAAGATGTACAGTGGGGCAAAAAAGTATTTAGTCAGCCACCAATTGTGCAAGTTCTCCCACTTAAAAAGATGAGGCCTGTAATTTTCATCATAGGTACACTTCAACTATGACAGACAAAATGAGAAAAATAAATCCAGAAAATCACATTGTAGGATTTTTCTATGAATTTATTTGCAAATTATGGTGGAAAATAAAACTTTTGTTATTGACAAAATACTATCTCAATACTTTGTTATATACCCTTTGTTGGCAATGACAGAGGTCAAACGTTTTCTGTAAGTCTTCACAAGGTTTTCACACACTGTTGCTGGTATTTTGGCCCATTCCTCCATGCAGATCTCCTCTAGAGCAGTGATGTTTTGGGGCTGTTGCTGGGAAACATGGACTTTCAACTCCCTCCAAAGATTTTCTATGGGGTTGAGATCTGGAGACTGGCTAGGCCACTCCGGGACCTTGAAATGCTTCTTACGAAGCCACTTCTTCGTTTCCCGGGCGGTGTGTTTGGGATCATTGTCATGCTGAAAGACCCAGCCACGTTTTATCTTCAATGCCCTTGCTGATAGGAGGTTTTTCCACTCAAAATCTCACGATACATGGCCCCATTCATTCTTTCCTTTATACGGATCAGTCGTCCTGGTCCCTTTGCAGAACAACAGCCCCAAAGCATGATGTTTCCACCCCCATGCTTCACAGTAGGTATGGTGTTCTTTGGATGCAACTCAGCATTATTTGTCCTCCAAACACGACAAGTTGAGTTTTTACCAAAAAGTTATATTTTGGTTTCATCTGACCATATGACATTCTCCCAATCTTCTTCTGGATCATCCAAATGCTCTCTAGCAAACTTCAGACGGGCCTGGACATGTACTGGTTTAAGCAGGGGGACACGTCTGGCACTGCAGGATTTGAGTCCCTGGCGGCGTAGTGTGTTACTGATGGTAAGCTTTGTTACTTTGGTCCCAGCTCTCTGCAGGTCATTCACTAGGTCCCCCCGTGTGGTTCTGGGATTTTTGCTCACCGTTCTTGTGATCATTTTGACCCCATGGGGTGAGATCTTGCGTGGAGCCCCAGATCGAGGGAGATTATCAGTGGTCTTGTATGTCTTCCATTTCCTAATAATTGCTCCCACAGTTGATTTCTTCAAACCAAGCTGCTTACCTATTGCAGATTCAGTCTTCCCAGCCTGGTGCAGGTTTACAATTTTGTTTCTGGTGTCCTTTGACAGCTCTTTGGTCTTGGCCATTGTGGAGTTTGGAGTGTGATTGTTTGAGGTTGTGGACAGGTGTCTTTTATACTGATAACAAGTTCAAACAGGTGCCATTAATACAGGTAACGAGTGGAGGACAGAGGAGCCTCTTAAAGAAGAAGTTACAGGTCTGTGAGAGCCAGAAATCTTGCTTGTTTGTAGGTGACCAAATACTTATTTTCCACCATAATTTGCAAATAAATAAATTAAAAATCCTACAATGTGATTTTCAGGATTTTTTTCTTCTAATTTTGTCTGTCATAGTTGAAGTCTACCTATGATGAAAATTACAGGCCTCTCATATTTTTAAGTGGGAGAACTTGCACAATTGCTGGCTGACTAAATACTTCTTTGCCCCACTGTATGCTCATGGTTCTCCCTGCTCCATTCTTTCTCCCTCGTGTTGGCCTGCCTGCTTTTTCTCTTCACTAATGATGCAAGTGTGTGTGTTCATTCTTTGGTCTGTTGCGTGTAGAATATCCTAGCCTTTTCATGACACCGATGTTGCCGGGATACAGAGGTATCTTCAGGCCAGTCTAACGAGCATGGGGTAGCCTACTCTTCGTTACTGAGTGGGTGGGGTGCTTTTGTCTCATATGAAATTACATTAGGCTATTGGCATGTTTGTCTGTTAGGGTAGGCTTTTTAAATATCGGCACAAAACCTCTAGACATATGAACCGGCATTTTACTTGTCTGTAAATGAATGCCACGAAGCGGGACTAACATTCATCACTAGGCAACCAGAACTGTCCATCAAATAATCTCAAACTGCCTGCGCGCAGACATTTAAAAACTGTGACATACAAAGACATTTAGTAGAAAAAAACACATCTAGCTCCCCTACCATTAAAAAAACACAGCAGCACATCAATCCCCAATGTTTGTTGTCAGGGAAACAATACAGAACATTCTATGCCCGAGCAGAATTCTGAGAAGTTAGACGCTAATGATTTTTGAATGCAGCTTTTTTTATGTATTTTTGTCTGAAAAGTTATCAATTGTTGCTATTGACAAGTTACTGTAGCTGCGTCCTATGTCTGGTAGATATAATATAGCCCTAGCAGTCATGCATGCATAATAGGGAAATTATTCTGCATTGTTAATTGACGTGGAATTGTATGATTTATTTATTTTTAATTTTTTGGGGGGTTATCGTTTTAACGGAAAACCGATTTTAATAAAATAAAAAAATGTTGGTCAGTTTGTCACATCCCTACTTTCACCTCAATCATTCGACCATATATGTTTGTCAGGTGATTGAGGAGCCTTATCTGAAGGTGCTCTACACGGCTGAGGAGAAGTACTCCCTGAAGAAGTCCTTCTACTCATGCAAGACCAGCACCAGTAACTCTGCTGTGCGGCCCTCCCAGTACCTCACCATGGCCGTGGACGCCGAGGACAAACGCCATCTGGAGGAGCAGATCAGTGTGAGGCCAGGAAAAATATGAATTTGAAATAACACATGCTGTAAACTGTCCATTAGCAGTCCGTATACTTTTGTCATTTCTCATAGGAAAGGAACTTTCTTAAGATTGACTTGACACCTGCCATAGTAATACATTTATATCATAGACACACTGATGCTAGTTGGCATAGATAACTTGCAGTAATGTAGTAATAACCAGATGCTTAGCATAGCATTACACCTTGAAAGTGAAGTGTAACCTTTGGCCATGCTCTTCTCAGCTGCCTGGGCATGCAGGCCATCGATGCACAGATGATAGCCATGCAGGAACGTGCTGCCAAACAGGATCGCCGTGACAATGAGCTGCGGGCCCAGAAGAAGGCGCTCTCTGAGCTGAAGGGCAAAAAGAGACAGCTGGAACAGAATATCAGCACCAAGCAGGACAGGTGGGTGGCAGACACACACAGTGTAAACGTTTAGACAATCAGCTTCGTATTTGTTCTCACATACCATTTACTCTTCTGTGTGTAGTCTTTGGCAGATGGCGCAGGGGGCTGAGGAAGAGACTAAGGCCCAGATCTCTCCAGTCAACTCCCAGAAGGTGTCCATTGTGGCTGAGTTCATGGCCCACATGAAGGTACTGTCACTGGTTAATACTGAAGGCTCTATATACACAGATTCTATGTTACATGAGATTTGTATACTAAAACCCTTTATTTTTATTCAACTCTCTCCTTCTCTTTTCCCTTCTCCAGCTGAGGGCTAGGTTGAGTATGGAGAAGGTGTGCATGGCTCTAGAGACCGTGGGCATGACAGCAGAGAAGACCAAGCTGGAGACTGACTGCAAGGAGGGCTCGGCTGAGCTCAGGGTCCTAGAGGTCACACGCGCGCACACACACTAAACTATTACACAACACAATATTTAATGTATGATTTGCTGAGTGCTAACTGTGTGTGTTTCCTCTTCTCCCCCTCGCAGCAAGCGTGTGCCATGCTGGAGCAGCGTAAGTCCTGTCTATTGGAGAAATGTAAGGGCATGCTGAGGAGGGCCAGGGTGATCTTTAACATGGATCCTGGGAAGAGTGTTGTACCCCCAGACCTACACACGGTCAGTACAGTAACATTGGCACATTCCATTCATTCTACCAGGTTAAATTCATTCCTCTATTCATTAATTTGTGTATTTCTTCATGTGTGTTGTGTAGGCCTTCAGTCAGCTGCCCAACACTGGATGAGATTGATGCCATGTTGAATGAGGAGAGGTCCAGGGCAAAGTGCTTCACTGGCCTCCGTGAAAATGTAAGTTGGAAGGCTCCTCAAAGCATGCAGTGTGCTCGTGCGTCAGGCATACCACACACCCCCGCAGGGGGGTAAAACCGCAAAAATGTTCTCAGCCTCATGGAAAATGTGTAAAATATCATGAGATTAGCTATAAAACTGCACTTTTTCCTCTTTGCCCCATGGCAATGTGTGGAATTGTAGGAAGTATTATTTTTTTGCAGTATGCCCCACTGGTGTCTGAGATCATAGATTCTACCTCACTATTTAACCCCCCCCCCTCGATGGTGGATGAGTACAACAGAAGAGAGCAGGAGATCAAGAACCTGGAGAAAGAGCTGGATGACGAGCAATGCCCTTGACACCTACAGACAGACCATATCAGAGGTACTTCAGTGTTTGGATTGGTCAGATTTACTAGGCTTTTGCAACTGTGCAAGATTTACCTGTTTTTTTTGTTGTTGTGAGGATTACAAAAACAAATCTTAAATGTGAAATTGCCTTTAAATAGTTCCATACCTGATTTGAACCTGCGTATCTTTTTCCTTCATATGTTTTGTTATTTCAATGCGTCATAAAGCAGGTGCAAAATTGGTCTCTGAAAATACACAATCTAGAAAATCTGTGTGTGCTAGTGTACTTGCCTCAAAGTGCATGTTCAAGTGTGTTGTCTTACAGAGAGTAATGTTTCTTTCCTGAGGCCTTCGCCCTCTCTGTTGACATGCTAAGGAGTGCTGGCTGAACCCTCTTAAGCAACTGGTAGAGCAGATTACCAGTTAACGCTCTCTGCCATCTCGTGCCCTAATTTGGGGTTTGACAGAAAAAAAGTATGCACAGTTTATTTTGGCATTGCTCCCCTTACACATTTGCTCAACTTATTTGTTTGTTTTATATAGTCTCGTCAAATTAATAAATATTTTGTATATACTGTTCGAAACACTGTTCAAATAAATTTTTTCTTTCAGATTTGTAGGACTAAGAAAAGTTAATTGTCAATTGTTTAGATGCAAGTGGGGAAGGGGATACCTAGTCAGTTGCACAACTATGCATTAAACCGAAAAGTGTATAACACACTTAACACAACCCCCCCCCCCCCCCCCCCCTAAATCAGAGTGGTGCGGAGGGCTGCCTTAATTGACGTCATCGGCGCTCGGGGAGCAGCTGTTGCCTCGCTCAAGGACAGAACAGCGTATTTTTCCACCTTGCTGGCTTGGGGATTTGAACAAGCAATCTTTCGGTTATTGTCCCAAAGCTGTAACTGCTAAACTATCTGCTGCACAAGCGCTGTTCAATTTTGGGTCAAACAAATTAATAATGGAATATTTTTATATTTCAGTGACATCTAGCAATTCAGCGTGGCAAAAGACACATTTTATGAATTATTTTTAATACATGTTAGCTAATGGTTTTTGCTGAGTGCTTAGGACATCAGACACTGAAATCACCAAGCTTTTCCCTCACCCCCTCCCATTTGTATCAATGGTCTCTTGATCAACTTGGATACCTTTTGTCTATAAACCAGAGTGAAAATGTCATCATTTTGTTGCGCTCATCACCTCTGATCACATTATAGTGCAAAAGAGCTGGAAAAAGCCTTTTATGGGGGGGGGGGGGGGGGGTCATGTGAGTGTTTGTTCACAAAAGTTTTATTTTTTGGGGGGGGCCTGTGGGATTATTTTAAGATGCTCTTTGAAGAGGTAGGGTTTCAGATGTTTTCCCGGAGGTGGGCAGGGACTGCTGTCCTAGCTTCAGGGGCAAGCTAGTTCCATCATTGGGGTGCCAGGATAAGAAGTGATAGAGCTGAGCGGGAGCCAGGTGTGGGAGGGCCAAGAGATCAGAGGTGGGAGAACGGCGTGCTCGGGTTGGGGTGTAAGGGCTTGAGCATAGCCTGAAGGTAGGGAGGGGCAGTTCCTCTTGCTTCTCCGTAGGCAAGTACCATGGTCTTGTAGTGGATGTGAACGTTGACTGGAAGCCAGTAGAATGGACGGAAGAGCGGGGTGACATGGGAGAACTTAAGGTTGAACACCAGGCGTGCTGCAGCATTCTGGATAAGTTGCAGGGCTTTGATGGCACAAGCAGGGAGCCCAGCCAGCAGCGAGTTGCAGTAGTCCAGACGGGAGATGACAAGTGCCTGGATTAGGACCTGTGCGAGTTAGGGTCATACTCTATGGATGTTGTAGAGCATGACCCTGCAGGAGCCACTGCTTTGATCTTTGCAGAGAATGACAAGGTGTTGTCCAAGGTCACGTCAAGGTTCTTTGCATTTTTTTTTATTGTTCAATTAGCTGGCCGCTCAACTATCTGAACTTATGGTCAAATTGCCTGCCGGGGGGCCCCCATTGATTCTGTTAGTCTGTCTCACTCATATATATTAAAAACATTTATCTCCACCCTATGGCAAACTATGTAGAATGGCAGCAAACTTGCTTTAAAACTGTAACATTGTCTCCACCCCATGGCAAAATGTGTAGATTGCAAAACATTTATTTATTTATTTGCTGTCAAGAGTGGGGCCACATGTTTTGCTTGCAATGTTGGGAGTATGGCTCTGGGTACGCAGACACCCGTGCGCAATTGCAGCCCCTCGTGACGAGTTCAGATTTGTTTGTGGCCCCCACCCCCATCAAAGTTGCCATCCCTGATGTGAGGATATGACAGAGCCTGAGTGACTTGGTGTATTGACAGAGGGAGGGGGCCTAGAACCGAGCCCTCGGGGACACCAGTAGTGCGAGTACTTGATGGAGACACAGATCCTCTCCACATCACCAGGTAGGATGCAGTCCAAGAGTTAGCGGAACCTGAGACACCCAGTCCTAAAAGGGTGGAGAATCTGATGGTTCACAGTAGAGGATAGATCTAGCAGGATGAGAACAGAGGAGAGTGTCCGTTTTGGCAGTGTGGAGAGCCTCTGTGACACACTAATTTACCAGTCAAAATGTGTAGATTTGCAGGAAATTTGCTTAACTTACCTCCACCTGTGGCAGAATGGGTAGAATTACAGGAAATGAGCTGTAATACTGCAAAAATTATCTCGCTTAGGTCCTCAAAGGCTAGGGCCCTGATAACCCTCATATTTTATATTGTCTTGTTCTGTGCATTCTTTTGTGTTCTCATATTGTTCCACGTGTAGTTTCAAAAGATTGTTTCAATGCCATTACCGAAATTAAACTCTACCCAATATTATTTTCTTTATTAGAATCAGTGCTAACATTAGTATGATATTGTGTAACGCAAACAAGGTATTACTCAAGTTCGACATTATTTACTTACCTAATATACAGTCATTGTTTACTCCGTTGTTTTGTTGTTACACCGTGTCCAAGCCACGATTGATGTAAAAACGATGACGAATGATTACAGATGCTTTTTGGGGGCGTTGACTGCTCAAATTCACTGATTTCCAAAACATCCACTGACTGTCTTCACAATGGTTACATTGTAGCTAACACTTGTTCTGTATGTGTTAAACTATTAGCGACCACCAAAAGGGGTGCATGCCCCTACTTTCCTCTCCTCCAACCATCGGGTCGCTATCTTCCATGACGTGTATTGCCACTCCTCCTAGGCAACAAACGCAAAACCGGTGGACAACAGTAGCGAGGCTAACCAGCTGGAGGGATTCAACTCCGACGGAGTCCTTAGTATTGCAGAAAGGGGGAACGGAGAGTCTGCCAGGGCTTTTCTAACACCGAACGACCCACGGAGCAAGAACCCGCTTATTCAATTAAGCTACTATAAAACTACACCGATAATAAGGTAAGTGAAATTACTTTAAAAAATATTTGCCAGCCTATGTTAGTTACTGTCATTTAACTGACTAACAGTTGTTTACTGTGAGTGTGAAAGGATATCGAAAATGTATTAGCTAGCTAACGTTACAACCAGCTAGTTTTTACTTTTACTAGTTAATGTAAAATGTCTTAACTATACAGGTCTAAGCAATTGTTATCCAGTTTAATGTATGGTGAATTATTAAGGGCAAACTGCTGGCTACCTAACGTCGTTAGCTAGATAACTTACTATTTTTGTTCACGAAGTGAAAATGGCTAGTTAGCGTCCCGTATATCTAGTTTTTTTCCACGGGGGGGTCAGAACAGTTTCACCGCGGAAAACAACCGTTAGGGAACATTGGAGTTACTGTAACCACGACAGAACCGGCTAACTAACATTACTACCTGAACCGGCAACCATCGGAGTTCGATCAGCGTGGTCGATGATGATTGACGAGAGGGATGTGCGGATCATCTCGAGGCAACCTCGAATATCTTACATGGTTAACGTAGCTTGCAAACAAGGTCTGTCGAAATGGGCATCCATTTTTATTTAACCTACGTTAGATGTAGGTAACTAGTTATTGGTGTACCGAAAGTATTTGTTCATCTTGAACTGCCAAAACAGGAAGAGTGGCAGGAACAAAGACATGACAAAGTGCTAACGTTAGCTAGCTAGTAAGATATAGTGGTGATTTGCGAAGAACCACATTTCGCTAGCTAACGTTGGATATATTGTTGAATCATATATTATTGATCATTGAGTAGTTAGCTACTGCAATATGATCATGTCATGTATAGGTAGGAAGCAACGCCGTAGCTTTATTGCTATATCTAGTACAGTACGTTAGCTACCTAACGTTTGCCATTCCGACATCTAGCTAACGTTAGCTAGCATGACTCAGTGGATTTACAGAGCAGTCGAGGCCTCCACTGGCTGCAATGTCTGAATCGTTGGCCTGAGCTTTCGTTCCAGCTTGTTCGCCAGTCTGCTTGGGTGGATTTATTATGTATTATAGTTTTATTGTCTATATAACGTTGTCAGTTGGATAACGTTATTTCGATATAAAGTAAACTTGTCCTTGGACCCTAACGTGGGGGGATGGTGGTCGTGGCAGTAGGCAGGCAGCACATATTCCTTCATGTTGATTTTCATGTAATATATTATTTATAGCTAAACATCATGACTGTTGGTTTAACAGTTAGCTAGCAACACACATTTCCTATTAATGCAAGACATATGCATGTGGCTTTGCAACTTGTAGGTATGTAGCTAACCAACTCCACGATTTACAATGGAGTTGAGCGACATTCTATCAAACGACTGATTTTCAGCGCACAGAATAACACCCAATTATTCCGTGTTCATGACGCCGATGAGCTTCAGGTCTGGAGTTGGATGACCGTTCAAAAGTTTTTCCCCAGTTGTTTTGAACGCGGCATTATACAGTATGTGTGTTATTTTTGTTACGTCGGATCTCCAGTCCGCCCACACTATTGTATAGTTGAGTTTAATCGGCTGGTAATGTAGCTAAAGATTGTAATCTATTGCTCAGTCAAACTTTAAGCGCCCTACATTCGTTCCTGTATAAATAAACAACCAATCTTGCTGTGCCAGCCGGCTTTTTGTGATGTAACCAAACCTTAGTGGGGCTTCCAGGGTTGCCTAAAAATAGTCAGCCGAGCTGTTAGCTAGCGAGGTTGTTTGAGATCAGTGTGTCAACCTTGCTTGTAACAGGCGAAAGTGAATACCCCTGTCCATTTGAGTCAGTGTGGTGGGAGTTAGAGGACTCTAGATGGATAAAACCTGTTTTGGCATTGCCATTGAGGGCTTCCACACAATTTTAAAGTAGCCAACTGGGTGGGCCTTCCTATGGGTGAGGAGGGATTACAGGAGTGCAGTCAAGGAATTATACTTGTGAGCAAACATTCCATTACTATAGGTGGCAGTCAATTGCCAACCTTTGCTGGCAGTGTGCATCCTTTCAGTTTGTTTGCCAACTAAGAAGTAGTAGAAAGAAAATTGACTTCTTCAATCTGGAGATGGCCTCAATGTCACTGCCTGTGTGCTCAGATGCCACAATGGGACATGTACTCACACCCCTTGACTTTTTCCACATTTTGTGGTTACAGCCTGAATTTAAAATGTCACACACTACCCCATAATATAAAAGTGGATTTATTTTTTATAGATGCTTGAATGAAAAGCTGACACTTTGAGTAAGCATTCAACCTCTTGTATTGCCAGCCTAAATAAGTTGTTTGCTTAAGTCACAAGTTGCATGTACTGACTCTGTGCAATAACTGTTTAATATGATTTATAAATGACTACCACATCTGTACCCCACACATACAATTATCTGTAAGGTACCTCAGTTGACCAGTGAATTTCAGATTCAACCACAATAACCAAGGGAGGTTTTCCAATGGCTTGCAAAACGTGAAGTTTTTTTTTTTGTCTTGAATATGAAGCGAGTACCATTCATAGTATTTTCAAGCATGGTGGAGGCTGCATCATGTTATGGCTATGCTTGTCATCAGCATGGACAACAGCAGGACAATAACCTAAAACACAAGGCAAATATACACAGGAGTTGCTTACCAAGATGATATTGAACGTTCCTGAATGGCCTAGTTAGTGTTGAAAATATATGCGAACACTTAAAAATGGTAGTCTGGCAGGGCATAAAATGAACACCTGCCAAATGAGAGTAGATTTAGGTATTGGAAACTACGGATGCTTATTTTACCAGCCACATTGGCGGGTGGTCAATTTGCAGAGCTCTAATGCGAGCATTACATGTGCGAATAGAGAGTTGAGTATGAGTAAGTGGGAGTTGCGATTTCTATTAGAAAAATGCTGCAGTGGCTGTTTTCAAAGTACAGTTCGTCAGCGTGTTTTAGAACACGTTGAAGAAGTAGGAGTCACCCTTTGACTGGTACTGTATTTTGATGGGGTTACAGAGATGACAAGCGGGCGCTTTAGAGTTGTTTGATCAGTCTGGTGAGGTACAACACAAACTACAGCTTAGTAATCACAATGACTAATTCATTGAGGAACGTATGTGTTTAATCAGGCTGTGTTTGTGAGCGCTGGACTGAAAAGACAGACATTTATGAGCTGTTGAAAGATCTGTCACAGAAAAGGTGATATGCCTCATTTAAATGTTCAGAGAACTTGTGTAACAGCATTATTGTAAGAGGGCGAGCGCAAATAATTGCTTAAACCAAAGTATTCTAAAGAGCTACCATGTGTAATGTTAACAGACACCCATCATCTTAGTGTTGGTTTGATGCCAATGACAGATTGTGCCCATTACCGATACCAATTAAGATATTTAAAAACCTGTCATGGAATTTGTTGATGCATAGTTTCAATGGGGCCCACCCTGCAACACTTTTAATTGGTGTAGGTAATACTTTATTTTTGTACTATATTTTCGTTGAACGTGTAGACGAGTAACACCACTATTACACCAACTGTTTGAATCAACTTCGTTTCTACGTCATTCTACCACAACAAAAATCTATGATGGGAAAAATTTTGGAAAGGAATTTTATCGTAATTTCACTTCAATCAAAACTAAACGTAGAACTGACATCTGTTTCCAGTAGGTAACAACTGTTTTTTTTTTTTTTTGAGTCTGCTGCTTCAACTGATAGCGAAGAGACGCCATTCGTCACATCCAGGGTTGCCAGTTCAAGCAAATGTTTTTGTCCAATGACCAATCAAAACCTGCCCAAATGACCTGAGAACTAAGCCTATTTTATTTATTTTTACAGCAAGGGAGGAGTTGCCATATCTATACAATGAGCAATTTTTTTCATGCCGTTATCAAGGTAATTAATAAGGAATATTAACTTTTAAAGAAATTAGAAGCAAAATTCAGGGTTCCTCAAAATAGTTATTGCAAGCTGTGACATGACGTAATAAAGGAATTTGAATGTGACAAGCAAAGAATTTGCCCTTATTAAACTTGCCAGATCATTTTCCATTAATGGATGTCGATTTACTAACTCTCTTGATTGTTGTGATTAATCAATAAGGCACAAGGAGGTATGGTATATTGCCAATATACCTCGGTTAACCTTTTGCGACTAGCAATCCCGGATCCGGGAGCGTAATCAAAGCCTCAAACAAATTAGCATAACGCAGTGGACATAAATACCCCCTAAACTTTTTCTATTCATGAAAATCGCAGATGAAATGAAATAAACATATTCAAACACAAGCGTAGCCTTTTGTTAATCACACTGTCATCTCAGATTTTCAAAATATGTGTTACAGCCAACGCTAGACTAGCATTTGTGTAAGTTTATCATGGCATAATGCTATGCTAGGCTCTGCTGGCAGCAGGCAACATTTTCACAAATAAGACAAGCAACCAAATTAAATATTTTACCGTTGAAGAACTTCGGATGTTTTCACTCAGGACACTCCCAGTTAGATAGCAAATGTTCATTTTTTCAAAAAATATTGTTTTTGTAGGCGAAATAGCTCCCGTTTGTTCATCATGCTTGGCTGAGAAATCGACCGGAAAATGCTACCGCTACAACGCCAAACTTTTTTCCCAAATTAGCTCCATATCGACAGAAACACGGCAAACATTGTTTAGGATCAATCCTCAAGGTGTTTTTAACATATATATCCATCGAGGCAATTGGTTTCTCATAAGAAGCGATTGGAAAAATGGCTACCTTTTCTGCCGGAGACACCATGTGATCTGATCACTTGCTAAATATGGTCCCTTACGGCTATTCTTCAACGGAAATGCGTAAAAAGACGTCACAATGCTGTAGACACCTTGGGGAATACGTAGAAAACGTAAGCTCATTCGTAGCTCATTCACAGCCATATAAGGAGTCATTGGCATGAGGTGGTTTTTAAAAATGTCACTTCCTGGTTGGATTTTTCTGGTTTCGCCTGTAACATCAGTTCTGTTGCACTCACAGACTATCTTTGCAGTTTTGGAAACGTCAGAGTGTTTTCTATCCAAAGCTGTCAATTATATGCATAGTCAAGCATCTTTTTGTGACAAAATATCTTGTTTAAAACGGGAACGCAAGAAGTTTTTAAGGACTGTTCTTAAGCGCAACGCTGAGTGCCTGGATACAGCCATTTAGCTTTGTTATACTGGCCATATACCACAAACCCCCAGGGTGCCTTATTGCTATTATGAACTGGTTACCAACAGTAATAAGTGCTGTTTTGATATACCTGTGGTATATGGTCTGATATGCCACTGTTTTCAGCCAATCTGCATTCAGGGCTCAAACCAGGTTTATATTTGTATATAAATCCCCTTTGAGCATGTGCATAACTATAGATAAATCTGTCAGGAGTTTGAGATATGAAAGTTGGCCAGAGGATCTCAATCTCTGAGCAAGAAACATTTGGATGAACAAACTTTTAGGCTATTTTCTGGCAATTGTTCTCTTATGCGCTAGGTGTTAAGACTAAACTGTTATAAATGGCTCCATTTGCGAGATTTACTTGTTATTTCAATAGGTGTAGGACACAGACTAAAATCTGGGTTTATGATTCTAATTAAATGCCATAGTTTGCTTAGATAAAGTCAGGTAGCCTATAGGCCCACATCTCATTTCAGTCTACAGTAGCCTAGACTAGATGTAAAACTGAACGATTTAGCAGCTTACTTAGTTAAAATGAACTGACTAACTCAATATGCTTGTCAACAGCCAAGGTTCTGTAGCCTAGTCTGACTACTGTTACCATCAACCTAATGCGTTCATAAGATCACCAGGCTACAATGACAATAAACTGAATTTATAGACCAATTTATTAAATTGTTTTGCCAGCTCCAGGTAGGCTATACAGGTGGCAGAAATTGATTTGACTCCAGTGGTATTGTAATTTCAACAGCGTATACGTTAATGGGCTACCTGATGGCTAACAGAGACAAATATGTAATTATCCACATTTAGGACCCCCCCCCCCCCCCCCAAATAAAAAGAAAGAACCACGCGAGGGAGTTCCACAACTTCCATTTCAGATTTCCACTCGGCAACCTCCAAGAATTGAGCATGCATAAATCACTGCGCTTGACAGCAGTCAACATTAGAATGCATTTTAAACCTCCTCTGAGTGGATTTATGTCATGTGCCCAAAATCATTTTCCAGTGCTTTGTCTCCATTATTTCTTGATGTGCATCAGTTCTAGAGTTTTTATGTTTTCTGTAAAAAGGGTTGGAAATAGGTGTCTCCGTAATGACAATCTAAATAGCCTACCCACAACTGGTAAAAAGATGTCAGTGTGTGTGTGCTGCTGCTCTCCTCCTCTCGCTCACGTGATTCGGCCAATAACTGTAGTGGTCTTTCAACCCACATGCACCCCTCTGGTCCTCCCCACCACTCACTCAGGAACTACCTGACAGTCTGGAGCAGGTCACAGTGAAATGTATATATTTTAAGAGAAATGCCACGGTCGCTGCGGTGCAACTTAGAAATAGCCCAAAAACCTACAACCCATGACCAATAGATTTTTGTCCACAACATCCTATTCAAAGGAGCCCGATTTGGCAGGAATACCGCGAACATGGCCACACACACACACACACACACCTGTGGCTTTACGCACCAGGTAGCCTAGTGGTTAGAGCATTGGACCAGAAAACCAAACCTTTGATTTTTTCGTGTCAAAGAATTCCTTCACAGCCCTAATAATTATCAGTTGGGAGGCCGTTCAAGTAGATTTTTCCCAGTCGTATGTGGTAAACATAGATATTGTGTCCCATTATTGCGTCTGAACACACCAGCAGCACCGTTGAAAACATATCCATTTTGAAGTAAACAAACTGAAAGGGTGCATACTGTCATCATAGTGTGTTGTTTAAACTGGTATGAAGCCAATGATGCCGATTTACTGCCTCCTACACTTATTGAATGTTTGCGCACAAGTATAATTGTCTGATTCCTCCTGATGACCCACTCTGACCTTGATATACAGGGTGAGTGAGATCATTCAGGTTCAACTGTTGAAGTGGCAGTGCTTTTAGAATGGTGGCAAGCAGTTCAAGGCCACAGATGCCAGGACAGCCCAACGAGATTAAAATGCTGGAATATAATATTGCTTCTTTGTTAAGGGTTCATTTTCTTCTATTGGTACTGAATGTTGTCTGATGCGTTGCTGGACCAATACTGTAAACAGCTTTGTCTCACTAACAATTGATTATGTTTAGACATTTGGCAAATGATAGGCTAATAACTGTACTAGAATCATATTAGAAGGGGGTCGCCATATGTCGCCATATGTCATAAGCCCCCCCCATAAGAGAACCATTGTCTGCCTGTTTTTGACACATGAAATTCTGCCTGATTGTTTGTAGCCCACACGTCTCACTCTCTAATGAGCATGTCTGTTTAATTCTGTCCAGGGCAATTTACCCAGCAGAGATGGCACAGGAGACCAATCAGAGTCAAGCGCCCATGCTTTGTGCTACCGGCTGTGGTTTCTTTGGAAACCCCAGGACCAGTGGCATGTGCTCTGTCTGCTATAAGGACCACCTGACCAGACAGAACAATGGAGGAGTGAGCCCCCTGAGTGCAATGGGTAAGATCTGCCATTCCTCCATAAGCTGTTAATCGTTTTTGTTCATTTTTATCAGAGAAGTAGATGCCTTAGGACTCAGGTTTGCAGTCATGACCTTTTCTCCTAGTAAATCCAATAATTTGTATCATTTAGGTGGCAGTGTCTCCGGTAGCCCCACAATGGAGGCCTCTGCCATCCAGAGAATTGAGGCCACATTGAATAATGCTGCGGCGGCTGCTGCTGAAGCTGATGCGGAAGCTGCCAGGTGAGTGTCAGTTGCTACTTAGAAATTACCATGGAAACAATTCTTTAAGACCAATCCACACCAAATGACTGTCGCTTATTTGTTATCATTACATCTGAATGAGATGGCTAGTGTGAAGTGGACGATTTGGAGTA
Organism: Oncorhynchus mykiss; assembly: GCF_013265735.2. Lineage (NCBI taxonomy): Eukaryota > Metazoa > Chordata > Actinopteri > Salmoniformes > Salmonidae > Oncorhynchus > Oncorhynchus mykiss. The sequence goes on from NC_048593.1 coordinate 19,642,607, forward strand.
AAACTTTGTAGCTTCTCTTTCTCTCACTGTAGTGGGGCAGCAGCTGCTCTTCCTGTTACCCAACAGATGACCGAGATGAGCATTTCCTGTGAGGAGGAAGGAGCATCGCCTAAAGCAGAGCTTGCAGAACCTGGTGGGTGTCTGACTCATATGGGTGTTCAGAGCCTCATGGGGGGGGGGGCACACTTGTGAGTGGTTACACGCCTGTGATGGGAGGTGGTTGTGAATATTCTCGGGCTGTTTTGAGGTCTTATTTTGCGTTCCCCTATTTTTCCAGTGGTCACTCAGCCCATCGCCTCCGCTTCCCCTCCCAGTGCTGCCGGGAGTGACGAATCCAAATTACCTGAACCCGCCAAACCGAAGAAGAACAGGTGCTTCATGTGCCGCAAGAAGGTTGGCCTTACAGGTGAGGACACACATTCCATTACTGCTTATTCAGTCAGTTACACCTCAAGAAGGCTGTGGCATATGTGCTTCTATGATTTGAGTGTGATACACTGTACAAAGTTGGTATGAGCCAGGTCTATTAGTGTGACTCACTGTACCCTTTTTAATCTGCCAGGTTTTGACTGCCGCTGTGGGAACCTGTTCTGTGGACTCCACCGTTACTCAGACAAGCACAACTGCCCATACGACTACAAAGCAGAGGCCGCCGCCAAGATCCGCAAGGAGAACCCTGTGGTGGTGGCCGATAAGATCCAGAGAATATAAGACCTTTTCTCACTTTGACCTTTTCTCACTGAGTGATTGGGTTAAAAAAAGGACTCGTGCTGACCTGCGTTCTAAAGGACTAGTTTTTTAAATTACAGTTTGGGGGGTCCAGTTTCCTGCAATGCATGAACGATCACATTTTTTTATTTTGTTTTCTGTTGGTGTCTGTGCTTATGATTTAAAGAAAAATGAGAAAGATCAAATGTTTTTTTAGAATACTACAGACTAGAAATGTTGCTTTTCCGGTGATGCCTGGACCTGGCTTAATTCTCACTGTTTATGGGGGAGTCTGATTGTTGTGAAGTAGGCGAGCTGATGTGTTAACTACTTTTGTGACTGGCTATCTGTGTGTTTAGATTTTTCTGAGGATAGTGGGGGACACTAGCCTATGAGACTGTTACAGCCCCGACCGGATCACTCCCGCAGTGGCAGGTCACAGCTGGCTTATGTTGGGAATAGCTGTTTTTGCTCAACTTCTCATAACGTGTCATGGTGTCCTCCATGGAATCTGTTTTATATGTACTACCAGACATGTTTGTTTCTGTGCTGCATGGGGCCTCAGTTCAGGGGAGGTCCTCAAGCACATTTCCCTATTGTGAGATAAGATGTGAAGTAGTGACATAAAAAAAAGCTTGATTTATTAGTCAACTAAAGAACATATTGGAGGAGCTTATGAAGTTATCATCCAGTAGGCATGGTGAAAGCAACCAGACCCCTGACACTTGGACGATGGCTGGATGGATGTGTTCTATTCCAACCTTATTGGCTCTCATCAGAGATGCATCTGAATCTAACCGAATATCATTGTCATACAAGCCTGCTCCACTGGTTCATTCTTCTGGCAATGTGTGCTGCACTAAAAAAAACATTGCTTAGGTTTACTTGTATCTGTTAAAGATTATTTCCTAAAGAAGTATTTAGGTTCGATGCTGTGATGCTCATTTGCAGGGGATACTTGGCGCTGCCTCTGACCGGGTGGATGGGAAATTGGAGGAAGACTTCCTGCAATGAGATCAAGGTCAGGTCATTTGACCTCACTCATCCAGCCACTCGGGTCATGTGACAGTGTTGATGCCCATTCTGTGTTCTTTTTTTCTCCCTCCTCGTGTCCATGTTTTTATGAGGATATGGAGTGTTTTGCATGGGTTGTTGTATCAATGACAAAAAGCCTAAATGAACCAGATTGCTGAGGTTGGAAGGGTTAGGTCCACTAATCTTTTGATGAATGTTTCACTTCTGTTTTATTATTCTTTTTAATGTATGTGTGCTGATATGTTTGATATATTGTGGAGTGCGTGTCACATGCTATGTATTAAACACAAGTGTAGTGCAGTAGACTTGGATGGATGGTGGATGAGTATTGTGTATGTATGCAAGTAAGTGCTTGTGTTCCTCAGTAGTCAGAACTGGTCCAGTGGACTCACTCTGGATTTAGATTCTTTTAGTTTTTCTGTTTTATTTGGTCCTGCTGTTCACGCTGTAGGGCTGTGAGATTTCACTTTAATATCTGTTTTCATATTTTTAACCCTTTTTTAGTTATGCAAGTTTGTACAAACCATTATTTATGTACTGCGCATTTAATCTTGTTACACAACATTACTGCAAAATTGTATCATGTAAATAAAATGATGTACAGAGATATAGAATCATGTAACCTGTGGCCATTTTATTTACCGTTGATGCTATCAGCTAATTTAGTCTGTTTTCACGTTGAAGCTTTTAACATGTCGCAACAGTGAATGTGATGCATTTACCAATGTCTCTAAGACTCCAATATCTTTGCGAGTACCAGTACGTAATTGCAATGGCTTGCTACACGGCCCATGGTATTTTACTATGCAGAGGGGCAAAACCCGATAGTGTCATTTTCTCCCTCCTGCTATGACAACTGTGGAGGTGCTGCTTTTTTAAGTCTATTTGAATTTAAGGATCCCCATTTGCTGCTGCTTCTTATCAATACCTCTCACAAAGATAAGGAGTGATACTGTCAACCTCTCCAGCTTTGAGCTTGAGATATTGACATGCATGTTATTGATGTTGGCTCTCTGTGTACATCAGAGATGGTCGCTAGTCTTTGAGGTAGAGGTCAAGTCTCAAGTCCCTTTTGGCAATGGCTTTCTGCCTGGTGTGGGTTAGGTCTTGTAAACCTTGTAAATGATTTGAAGAGACTCCCTTGTTCATTAGTCCATACTTGTTTGAAAGGAAGCACATCAGGCGCTATTTAAATCAAAATACATTTCCTTTTAAAATGTAGACGGTTTACATTAATAAAAGTAATTGTACTGGATATGAAAAAAAGCAAACAACATTTTAAAGTGTATGGTATTTTGTGGAAGACATTGTCTATATTTCACTTCATTCTGTCACACAAACAGAAAAGCTGTAGGTGAGGGAAGATGTATGACAAGTATGAATCTAAACCAAAATGACTTGACAACTGTTCAATAACTGCACTACTAAAGTGTCCTATATATCAAACTTAATGACCTTTATCCCTAAAATATACTTACTGACCTGGACACTTAACCCTCCATTGTAATAGATACGTCCTTGTCTGCATATTTTTTGCAGAACACAGATGTTGTAGAACGCTTTTCAGCCCTCTGTATTAAATTACGTTCTCCGTGTTACAATTCTGCCTCTTCCATGTTATCTGACAGAATGCACAACAAGAACTTATCCCAGTACTGACTTGCATTGTTCACAAGTCTCTCGTCTAGAGTCCATGTCAAGTCTCAAGTCAATTGATCACGAGGTCAAGTCGTAAGTCATTTTCTTTGCAATTGAAGTGCGACTCGAGTCTGAATCTCATGTGCAGTTGCTAACCGTAGTCTGGCTTTTTTATGGCGGTTTTTGGAGCAGTGGCTTCTTCCTTGCTGAGTGGCCTTTCAGGTTATGTCAATATAGGACTTGTTTTACTATGATCAGCAAATTTGCAGACAACACAACAGTGGTAGGCCTGATTTCCATCAACGACGAGACAGCCTACAGGGAGGAGGTGAGGGCCCAGGCGGAGGGAGTGGTGCCAGCAAAATAAACTCAACAAAACAAAGGAGATGATCATGGACTTCAGGAGACAGCAGAGGGAGCATGCCTGAATCCACATTGACAAGAATGTAGTGGAGAAGGTGAAAAGCTTCTAGTTCCTCGGGGTCCACAGCACTGACAATCTAAAATGGTCCACCCACAGAGAGAGTATACTGAATAAATGTGGCTTGGCCCCTAAGACCCTCACAAACCTTTACAGGTACACCACTGAGAGCATCCTGTTGGGCTGTATCACCGCCTGGTACGGCAACTGCACCGTCCGCAACCGCAGGACTCTCCAGAGGGTGGTGCACTCTGCCGAACGCGTCACTGGGGGCACACTGCCTACCCTCCAGGCCATCTACAGCACCCGATGTCACAGGAAGGCCAAAAAGATAAGATCATCAAGGACCTTAGCCACCGGAGCAACAGCCTGTTCTCCTCGCTATCATCCAGAAGGCAAGGCCAGTTCAGGTGCAACAAAGCTAGACAGAGAGACTGAAAACAGCTTTTATTTCAAGGCCATCAGACTGTTAAATAGCCATCCACTCAGTACCCTGCCCTGAATTTCGTCACTGTCACTAGCCGGCTACCACCTGGCTACTGCACCCGGCTACCACCTGGTTACTGCACCCTGCACCTTAGAGGCTGCTGCTCCAGTCCACCTGGCCGTGCTGCTGCTCCTGTTCTGCCTGCGGCTATGGAACCCTGACCTGCTCACCGGACGTACTACCTGTCCCAGACCTGCTGTTTTCAACTCTCTAGAGACAGCAGGAGCGGTAGAGATACTCTCAATGATCGGCTATGAAAAGCCAACAGACATTTGCACCCTTGACAACTACTGTGATTATTATTATTTGACCAGGCTGGTCATTTATGAACATTTGAACATCTTGGCCATGTTCTGTTATAATCTCCACCCGACACAGACAGAAGAGGACTGGCCACCGCTCATAGCCTGGTTCCTCTCTAGGTTTCTTCCTAGGTTTAGGCCTTTCTAGGGAGTTTTTCCTAGCCACCGTGCTTCTACACCTGCATTGCTTGCTGTTTGGGGTTTTAGGCAGGGTTTCTGTACAGCACTATATCAGCTGATGTAAGAAGGGCTATATAAATACATTTGATTTGATTTAGGAAAACTCCAAGTGGGCTGTCATATGCCTATTACTGAGGAGTGGCTTCTGTCTGGCCACTCTATCATAAAGGCCTGAGTGGTGTAGTGCTGCAGAGATGATTCTCCCATCTCCACAGAGGAACTCTAGGGTTCTTGGTCACCTTCTTGATCAAGGCTCTTCTACCCTGATTGCTCAGTTTGGCTGGACAGCCAGCTCTAGGAAGAGTCTTGGTGGTTCCAAACTTCTTCCATTTAAGAATGATGAAGGCCAGGGTGCTCTTGGGGACCTTCAGTGCTGCATACATTTTTTGGAACTCTTCCCTAGATCTGTGCCTCGACACAATCCTGTCTCAGAGGTCTACAGACAACTCCTTGGACCTTGTGGCTTGGTTTTTGATCTGACATGCACTGTCAACTTTGGGACCTTATATAGACAGGTGGAATGGTAGATCGGCAGAAGATGAATGTGCAGGTAGAGATACTGGGGTGCAAAGGAGCAAAATAAATAAATAAATACCAGTATGGGGATGAGGTAGGTAGATAGATGGGCTGTTTACAGATAGGCTATGTACATGTGCAGTGATCTGTAAACTGTTCTGACAGCTGGTGCTTAAAGCCAGTGAGGGAGATGTGAGTCTCCAGCTTCAGAGATTTTTGCAATTTGGCTATTTTATAGATGACATCACCGAAGTCGAGGATCGGTAGGCTGGTCAGTTTTACGAGGGTATGTTTGGCAGCATGAGAGAAGGATGCTTTGTTGCGATATAGGAAGACGATTCTAGATTTAATTTTGGATTGGAGATGCTTAATGTGAGTCTGGAAGGAGAGTTTACAGTCTAACCAGACACCCAGGTATTTGTAGTTGTCCACGTATTCTGTTATGTAGATTACCGAGGATGTTTTTTCTTTATCCATTGTTGAATAAGGCAGTAACTTAACAAAAGGTGGGGAAAATCAAGGGGTCTGAGTACTTTCTGAAGGCACGGTATGTTAATGCAACCTATTTTTACAATTTTCTGGTTGCTTGATTGTTTTTAATTGCTTTACTGGGAGGCTTATCAGAGGTATACATGACAGTGATGTTTGTATTTGATATGATAGTCCAGGGTGAACTGTTCACAGTGGGGTTCCTGCTAGGGAAAACCGTCTCAGTGCTAACAGGTTCGTAGGCGCATGATTACTGTTGACAATAACTGTCGGATTGACAGAGTCATTCAGAGGAACATACATTAAGTTACTTCCATTTTGACTGACAACACCCCTGTGTGTCTCTGCTTATGGGTAAATATAGAGACTGGCAACCTGATTTGCAGCTGCGTGGCCTTCTCTCACATGAAATACTCACCCCCAGCTTCCACCAGTACAGTATGTTATGATGCACACTGTTGGGCAGGCAGGCATAATCAGCCTAAAACAAGCTGCATGTGTTCAGCTACAGAACAACACAGGGGTCACAGTCACAGCAGGCACCCTGTGGATTACTTAAAAAAAAAAAAAAAACACCATGTGGGAGAGAGAAATCTCTGGGCAATGAGTTGGACCTCTTGTGATTGCCAGTTCTCTGACAGACAGTGGTGGAAAAAGTACCCAATTTTCATACTGAGGTGAAAGTAAAGATACCTTAATGGAAAATGTCTCCCAGTAAAATAATACTTGAGTAAAAGTCTAAAAGTATTTACTTTAAAAATAGTGAAGTATCAAAAGTAAATGTAATTGCTAAAATTCATTTTATAAAGCAAACCAGACGGCATATTATTATTATTTTTTTATATATTTTTTTTACATTTACAGATAGCCAGGGGCATGCTCCAACACTAAGATATCACTTACAAATAAAGCATGTGCTTAGTGAGTTCGCCAGATCAGTGGGAGTAGGGATGACCAGGGATGTAAGTGTGTGAATTAGACAATTTTCCTGTCCTGCTATGCATTCAAAATGTAACGAGTACTTTTGGGTGTCAGGGAAAATGTATGAAGTATAAAGTACATTTTCTTTTAGAATGTAGTGAAGTAAAAGTAAAAGTTGTCAAAAATATAAATAGTAAAATAAAGTACAGATACCCCAAAAAACTACTTCAGTAGTACTTTCAAGTATGTTTACTTAAGTATTTTACACCACTGCTGACAGAGCATAAACATATGTACCTACATTACAAGTCACATAATAGGTTTATTTGTCCATTGGCTAGTCTACCTGCTAGTATACCTGCTTATCTGCATAGTTCCTATGTAAGTTGAATGGGTTGATCAGTAATATAAATCAAATGTACACTATTACAATATATAATTAAATGGTGCGAAACACTGTTTGTCCTTGTCAAGTGACACAGTTATGATAAGGCTAGGAATAACAGGCCGCACAGAGAGGTACTTTTTATTTGACACAAATTGAATTTCCTCACACTTTATTTTCTAAGATTGCTAAACCATCGGATTCTCGAACAAAACACCTCTTTGTCCACAAAACTAATCTTTATTAACCCAGAAGTAAAATCTCGTATCATTTAGTCAACTGGGTGCCCACGGGAGATTATCACAAACCTCAATGATAATATCCTTCTTGTCCAGTAGGGGACAGGCTGGAGACTGCTCTGACTGATCATTTGTTTTCGTCACCACCTTATCAGATCTATGTCCCTTGCTGATTTGTGCACAAGTCCAGGTGACATGTAGCTGTATTCCCCTGCAAACAGTGTGTTTGTTTTGTCTTTTCAAGATCTTGTGATATCCATTGACTGAGTGGCTTTACATGGTTGTAGTGTTTTTCTCAGCACAGACTAAACATTTCTCCTATCCTGTCTGACATTTTTACATATATACTTTTTTCACAGTTTTTGTGATTGGAGTTGATCCTGAAACCCCTTTTTCATTTGTTTTATTTTGTTCCACTAGTCATCACTTGCCCATTGATTACAATGCGTTATGAAAATGTGTCCAAAGTATGTTAGAAAACACTCCAAACCAACTCCTATTACAACAGAATACCAATCTGAATGTTTCTGCACCATTGTTGTCATTGTTGTCAAGGTTCCACTGTCCCATAAATCCATATTTCAATACTATTTTTGTTGTTGTTGTTATTGATGTTGTAAACAGGATCATTCAAACATAACTCAGCAAAAAAAAAAAATGTAGCGATTTTCTCTGTAACAAAACAAAAAACGGGTAAACTTCCCCTTAAAGTGATATTACTGCATCCTCCAGACTAGAAGCATTAACATTAAATACTCATGCACAATTCATGGCAGAAATGCATTAAATATTGATTTAAAATCATCCGAGTCATTTTGAGGCGCGGAAGTTTTCAGACTAGAATGAGGACTACGTTGGCATGAAAGCTGTTGATGATGGGGGTTTCCTTTTATCATTGAAGGTGGAATCATTTCTGGAATGATATTGGTTGGAAAAATGAAATTGTAATATTATGATTGCACTTTTTTTTTTAAATGATACGGGTGATAGATGCCATGTTTTATGCATGTGTGCGTGTGTGTGTGTGTTTTCTACTTGACAGGGTGGAGGAGCGTGTGATGGTGTAGTTTTGGCTGTGGAAGATGAGCTCCTCTTCATTATTTAATGGGGGCCAGGCTCAGAGGTGTGCACTCTGTATCTTTGTGTGTGTACTGTATGTGTGACTACACATACCGCTGTACATTCTCACTCCGTCATTGTGGGCAATAGCTTTCCAATATTCTGTAGGCATTGTATCAATAGCAAATGTAATATGTAAGATGTGTCTAATGCGTTTGAGGTTTGCCTAATGGGTCTTGAAAAGGAAACCTAAACCTTCATTAAATCTTTAAGGCTGTTCGTCTTGGTCTGTGTGTGGTCATGGTGTCTGATGTCCAGACGAGTGAGAGTGTCTCTAACTGTTTAAATGTCCTTGTCCTTCTGCTGCTATATGGACCGTAGAGAAGGTCCACTCCCTTAACCTTCTGTCTGACACAGGTGCTGTCCACTGAAATGGTTCCTCAGGTTCCCTATGGGGGTTCTCTGGGTTTTATTTAAGAAAACCAACACCAGATCATGCTGGAACTTTTTTGTCGTTGTTGCTGTGATTAAGTTACACACTCCTTGATGTCTGCAGCTATGATATCATGTTTTTGTTTCAGGAAAACAGTATAACACCTATGGAGGCAGGTCACATGCTGTAGTTGTCATAGTGATGGGGAGTTAGTTACTAGAGCGAGGTACAGGTCCCGGTAGAGCTCTGGCTCTGTGTACCTGGGGAGGGGTTGGTGCATTCAGTCCAGTTAAAGTCCCAGTACCTTCAGAGAATATCTCACACCAACCACCATGCCTAGGAAGAGTGATGTGGCGGCAAAGATTGAGGATGGTGAGTTGGGATTCAGCATCTCAGTTGTTAATGTCTTTATGCTCTGGCTTTGAGGTGATATAAAGACTTCATATGAGATGCAAATGCAAAATGCCTTTATAGATTCATGCTGGGCCATTTTAGAGATGTTTGAATGAGTGGTGGACATTTACTTGTTTGCGTTGTCATTTAGTTGGAATCGAGATCGATGGGGACGTGAGTGACAGTGAGGGTAAGCGGAGATGAGTTCTCACCTGACCCGTATAAAGCAGAGCTTATAGTGGTGTCTTTCTCTGTGAAGGAGGAGGCCAGCTACTGACACCGGCTGTTAGAATTGACCTGATATTTAAAAAGCTTCAGCTCTATCTGTATTAGTGTGTTTTTTTTACATTGTGCTGAAAGTGTATATTCCTGCATGTGTTGAGCTGTTGTGTGTGTGTTCTCGTGCATACATTTGTGTGTGTGTGTGTGTGTGTGTGTGTGTGTGTGTGTGTGTGTGTGTGTGTGTGTGTGTGTGTGTGTGTGTGTATATACAGATGACACCAGTCGAAGGAGAGGGAACAGAAGACCGGCAGCTGGCAGAGGAGGAGCCCGCGGCAGGGGCAAAAAGCCAGCTGATGAGGATGATGAGGACGAGGATGAAGAGGAGGCCCCCAGAAACCGCAGAGGAGCCAATAAGAAGAAGGCTGCTAAGTCACGTGACACCGACGATGAAAGTGAGGATGACACCCCCAAGAGAAGACAAGGAAGAGCAGCAAATAAAGGAGCAGCAAACAAAAAGAAAGGAGGAAAGACCCAGGACAGTGACGAGGACAGCGAGGAGAAGGGGAACAAGAGAAACAAGAAGGGAGCCACGGGAAAGAAGGGGAAAGAAGAGGAGACCAAAGATAAGAAAGGAGATGCCAAAGGGAAGGGCAAAGGAAAGGAGAAGGAAGACGAGAAGGACAAGAAGAAGAAGAAGAAGAAAGAGAGCAGGTATCTTGAGTGGAAATCAGGGCCCAAGATTCTAAACGTAGTACTAAACAGCGCAGGAATCAACGTAATGGGTCAAATAACTTATTTAACTGTATTATACAATATTTGCTACCCTTGCACCAAGAGAAATAGAGGGACATCCTTAATAGAGGGACATCCCTAACCCTTCCAACTATCTCTCTCTGTCTCTCTCCATCACTGACCTCTCTTTCTCTTCGATCGCTCTCTCCTAACAATCCGCTCTTTCTGCTCCACTCGGTCTCCCTTCCTCTATCTTCTATCTAACTCCCAGCTCAGACACAGACTCTAACACAGACTCAGAGGAAGAGTCCATGTCAGAGGGAGAGATGGAACGACTGAAGGAGGAGGTGGAGGAGAAGAAGAAGGTCATAGCTATTATGAGGAACAAGCCCTGGCGAATGAAGAGGAGGCTGGTACATCTGAAGTAATGAACGAGTTGACTGATTGCACTCGCATAGGCTACTCGAAAAATGACATGTGCTGTCAGGATGAAGTTGAGATACACTTTCAGATAATAATTAGCTCTATTCATTGATCATAGCTGTGTTTTTTTTCTACACCTCCTGTCAGAATTATTTCCCTATTTTGTTAATTGTATCAATTTATTTGAGCTTGACTGTTCTGTTGCTAACCTTATGATTTGTTCTCAGAGAATGTCAAGAATTTGTGGATAAATTTGAAGGGGCTCTGGGAAAAGGAAAAGGCAGGAAGTTTTATGCTTATAAAGTCATGATGACGAAGGTATGGAACCATGAGCACAATATAGGATTTTCTGCCCCTTAGCTTTTTGTGGTTGTCAAAATATGAGGCTATACTAATGATTGATAATATCAATATAATAATAATACTATAATACTATACTAATGATTGTCTTTCTTTTTCGCCAGAAATGGATCAAATTCCAAAGAGATTTTGAGAATTTCAAAACGACTTGCATACCATGGGAACGAAAGATAAAAGAGGTTGAAAGTGAGTTACCTGATACTCCACACTCTAGAAACACCAACATACGGAAACTATTCCTGAACACAGGTCACAACACAAGATAAAGTAATATACTGAGCTGATTGACAAAGGCCAGTTGAATGACAGTTGAGCGCTACAACTTAGTGAAGAAACCCTATCACTTCTCTCCCCTCAGGTCACTTTGGGTCCTCAGTTGCTTCCTACTTCATCTTCCTGCGCTGGATGTACGGCATGAACATGGTCCTCTTTGGCTTAACCTTCGGACTGGTTGTGATCCCAGAGGTAAAACCGCCTCACAAAGAGTTTTAACACATAGATACAACTCGAATGTATACTCGAGCAGTCTATCAATCATTATTGAAATGTTTTATGGCTCCAGGTTCTGATGGGACTTCCGTATGGATCCATTCCCAGAAAGACAGTGCCCAGAGCTGAGCAGCCCACTGCTCAAGACTACTCTGTCCTCATGGACTTCAACGTGGGTTAAAACATGCAGTCGAGATAGGCTACCCTCTATTTACTCTGCATGAAAGCCTATCAAATATGACCATATCAAAGAGTTCAGGCTCATATGATGTGATGATATTTCATATTGTACTATTTCAATTATCAGCATGGGTCTGGAGACACCCGTGAAGATCAGAAGACACAGTTTATCGGTACACTATAAGAGCGCAGTTCATCACCTGCGATCACTTCTTTCTCTCTCAGGGGTATTGCAAATACTCAGTCCTCTTCTATGGTTACTACAACAACCAGAGGACCATTGGGCTGCTGAAGTTCCGCCTCCCGCTGTCTTACCTCATGGTAGGAGTGGGGACTTTTGGCTACAGCCTGATGGTGGTGATACGAACGTGAGTCACCACCCAATCCCCCACTTATAAAATATGATCCCATGTCACACATATGTCAAACACAGCTTAACACATCAAGATAGACCCCAGGAAGAGTAGCTGCTGCTTCTGCAAAAGCTTATGGGGATCAAATTAAACAAATATATACAAATCATTTTGTTTGTTCATGGTGTTTGATCTGAAAATGGATGACGGCCTTTCCCCACTGTCATTCATATATGTTTTGATAGAATGGCTAAGAATGCTGACGTGGGCGGAGGGGACGGAGATGACGGGGAGTTCACCTTTGCCTGGAAGATGTTCACCAGCTGGGATTACCTCATCGGCAACGCCGAGACGGCTGACAACAAGTACGCCTCCATCACCACCAGCTTCAAGGTAACCATGGAGACCTGTGTACTATTTTCGCAACTTCATCACAATGTCTGATCTTTTGAATGATGTTCTTCTGAGTATTCTTTACTGTATTCAATACAATATAATTACATAGATTATTTCCCACTAACTACACAGCACCACATGTTAGTGGCCCATAAGCTAACTGTCTTTCTGTCTGTCTGAGTGCAGGAGTCCATCGTGGATGAGCAGGAGAACCAAAAGGATGAGAATATCCACCTGAGGAGGTTCCTGCGTGTGCTGGCCAACTTCATGATCATCTGCTGCCTGGGAGGAAGTGGCTACCTCATCTTCTTTGTGGTGAAGAGGTCCCAGGAATTTGCCAACAGGGACGACCTGAGCTGGTACGAGAAAAACGAGGTAATGCTTGGAGAATGGTGTTGATGCCATGTACATCCTTTGAAACCAATGGAATCCGTTTCTATTTGGAATAAATTATAGTGATATTAGGTCATAATAGTGTAGCATTTTTAAAAATCTCATTCATTAATGACTAAACAAACTTCCCTCTCTATTTCATCACCGAAATATGTTTGATCATATGGTCATATGGTGTTCTGTAAAGTGGTGGTGTAGTGGAGAGATGGTATGATTCCTCCCATTGTCCCACTGTGTAGTTGGAGCTCATCATGTCCCTGTTGGGCCTGGTGTGTCCTCCCCTGTTTGAGACCATCGCTGAGCTGGAGGAGTACCACCCCCGGATCGCCCTCAAATGGCAGCTTGGGCGCATCTTTGCCCTCTTTTTGGGAAACCTCTACACTTTCCTGTTTGCCCTGTTTGATGAGGTCAACAACAAGGTACTGTAAGGCTGCCTCACACTTCTTTAGGCCACTACCAGACGTTAGCTCTTTCTTGTTCATCTTAAATCTACACTGAGAGCGGGATTACAGGATCCTTTTCGGGATAATAAGAAAGCGTCAACGAGAAGGATAAGGTTTAATACTGGGACGGTTGAGTTCCGTATTCTGTAAACAACCCAGTGCATCCTGTAGTGAGGGATTGGTTTCATACTCTTAGGACTGATGTTCCTCAGAGAGGTGCATTGTCATTGGGATGAATGGGTAGTGCATTGTAATGGATGACCTGTGATTCGATGGCTTCCTTCCTTCCACTCAGCTTGAGGAGGAGGTGTCCATTAGGAATGCGTCCATCTGGGCCCAGAAGGAATACTATGCTAACTTCACCCTCTACAACAATGACACGGACACCACCCCGCCCCCCATGGACCCCTCTGATGTCATCAGGGGGCCATGCTGGGAGACCGCCGTCGGCATAGTACTGACACCTTACTGATATCCTCATCTCTGGTGTGATATGGTAATTGTTTCTGTTGTATGCAATGTACCTTTGTGAAGCCCTGTCTGTGATGTTCATCATGCGACAGGAGTTTGTGAAGCTGACCGTGTCAGACATCCAGGTGACCTACCTGACCATCCTGATTGGTGACTTTGCGCGGGCTGTCATTGTCAGGTTCCTCAACTACTGCTGGTGCTGGGACCTCGAAGCCACATATGTACGTGCTCCACTGGTCATTGTTACAAATGTCTTATCTTGTCTACTGGCGGGGTTGTTCTAGAGGTCTACGTTTTTGTTGCCATGCAGAAGTTTGAACCACTGTTTGTGATATGGATTGTCTCTCCCTCTGTAGCCATCGTATGGAGAGTTTGACATCAGTGGTAACGTTCTTGGTCTGGTCTTCAACCAAGGAATGATCTGGTAAGAGATATTTCTATTCTGGTTGTAGAACTATAGAACTCATGTCGTATATTCCCTTCGCTGACCATGTGTGTGTGTGTGCGTCTCTCTCTCTCTTTTTCAGGATGGGTGCATTCTATGCTCCAGGGCTGGTAGGGATAAACGTCCTGCGTCTCCTCTCCTCCATGTACTACCAGTGCTGGGCCGTAATGGCCACTAACGTGCCCCATGAGAGGGTCTTCAAAGCCTCCAAATCCAACAACTTCTACATGGGCCTCCTCCTTCTCATCCTCTTTCTCAGTCTACTGCCTGTGGTCTACACCATCATGACTTTGCCACCCTCATTTGACTGTGGGCCATTCAGGTAACACACACATACACACAGGCATGTTTACTGTTCTGTAGGACATACACATTCACAGAGGAGAATCCCTGCAAATGCACTCACATCTCTACGCATAAACACAGACAAACAATATACAATATGTAAGGACACATACCTGTCGCTACATACTCACAAAAAAACAAATCACAAATACAGACTCACACAATCTGTGATCTCCACAGTGGGAAGGCCAAGATGTTTGATGTCATCATGGAGACGATAGACCTGGACCTGCCTGCCTTTCTGGGAACACTGATGGGCTACGCAGCCAACCCTGGCCTCATTATACCAGCTGTGCTACTGATGGTGTGAGTAGAAAAGTATATAGCTACACATACGTTCACACACACACACACACACACACACACACACACACACAGACACACACACACACACACACACACACACACACATATATATATATAGATACTGCATATCTACATTTGTAAACAGATGGATATGTACTTCCCCACAGACTGGCTATCTACTATTTGAACTCGGTATCTGAGGCGTACCAACATGCCAATGCGGAGCTGAAGAAGAAGATGCAGATGGTGAGTCTGAGGGTTTTTCAAAATTAATTCAGTCTCACGTAAAAATCTTTATTATTTAAAAATATTTTCTACATTGTAGAATAATAGTGAAGACATCAAAACTATGCAATAATACATATGGAATCATGTAGTCCCCAAAAAAGTGTTAAACAAATTAACATATATTTTATTGCCACCCTTTGCCTTGATATCTTTGCACACTCTTGGCATTCTCTCAACCAGCTTTACCTGGAATGCTTTTCCAACCATTTCATAGTTTTGATGTCTTCACTATTATTCTACAATGTGGAAAATAGTAAATAAAAAAACCAAGCCTTGAATGAGTAGGTGTTCTAAAACCTTTGACCTGTATTTAAATAATACTCATTTGTATATATCTATCTTTCATCTACCACTCACACACACACACACACACACACACTCTCTGTCTCTCTTTAGGCAAGAGATGAGGAGAAGAACAGGAGGAACAACACTGAAAGCACAGACCAGGTCATGAAGGACCTGGAGGACCTGCTCCCCAACCGCTCTCTCTTGCCCCCAGCTCCCCCACCAGAGACAGGTGCAGGTGAGCATCATACCTTCACTTCAAATGTGAATGAACCCTTAGCTCCGATAGTGCAATGCAGGTGATCTTGTTTGACCTAATGTTAAATATGGCTGAAATCAATGATATCATGAGCCAGTCTGGTCTCATAGACTAGACGTAACATGGTAAACGTAACTCCGGGGACACTCAAATGAATATGATATGTTCTGTTTGGTATGGTTACATAAAACAGAAAGTTACTTAAGGCAAAAACAAAAATAGGGTGGTTGGTTGGGGTGGATGGGTAGGTTTATAATGCAAACATCTAGCAACCCAAAGGTTCCAAAGGTTCCACGGACGGAAATTTAGCATTTTAGCTTATTAGCAACTTTGCAACTACTTACAACTGTTGTCTACTTTGCAACTACTTAGCCTGTTAGCTAGCCATTTCCCTAACCTTAACCCTTTAACTTAACTCCTACCCTTAACCTTAACCCTTACCTTAACCTCTAAACCATAGCTAACTCTAGCCACCTAGCCAACGTTAGCGTTAACCACCTAACCACCTAGATAATGTTAGCCACCACAACTTGGAATTTGTATCATATCATAAGTTTAGCAAATTCATAACATATTGTACAATGTGCAAGTTGGAATTCGTAACATATCATATAAAATGGATGATGGACATCCACAAATGAATACATACCATACAAAACATAACATATCATACTAATTGGAGAGTCCTGGATTTACTATGTTATGTCCAGGTTGCATGAGCAAAAATATGGTTGTACTTGTTTAGACTTTGAGGCAATGCACTCCCTCTATGTATTCCCTGACCAGACAATAAAGCAGACCAAGGTGGAAAGTCTACAAAGGTGAGGCCAGGAACTGCAGGCAAGGATGTGAACCTGCAGAAAGACGTGTCCCTGTCATCACCAAATCCCAACGCTCGAGGCGCAGTGACCCGCCCACCGGGTCCCCGGGGGCCTGGACCTCTGCCTGGAAATGGTCAGCAGGGGCCAGGAGGAGGACCAGGGCGGGGACGGGGGAGAGGACAGCCACCTCCAAGACGCTAGCACCCAGATGAAAAATAAAAGTCAAGATTTTTTGTAAATCTAACAATTGTTTAACTAAAGAATTTGCAAATGTATTGAATTGTACAAGAAAGTGTTGGATTTGAGCTACTATTGCTTAAGAACAAATTCACATTTTGGATTAGGTTGGGGACTGTACACTGAGTGTACAAAACATTAAGGACACTTGCTCTTTCTATGACATAGACTGACCAGGTGAATCCAGGTGAAAGCTGTGATCCTTTATTGATGTCACTTGTTAAATCCACTTCAATCAGTGTAGATGAAGGGGGGGAGACGGGTTGAAGAAGGATTTTTAAGACTTGAGTCAATTGAGACATGGATTATGTGTGTGTGCCATTCAGATGTTGAATGGGTAAGACAAAAGATTTAAGTGCCTCTGAATGGGGTATGGTAGTAGGTGCCAGGCGCACTGGTTTGAGTCAAGAACGGAGTTTTTCACTCTCAACAGTTTCCTGTGTGTATCAAGACTGGTCCACCACCCAAAGGACATCCAGCCAACTTGACACAACTGTGGGTAGCATTGGAGACAACAAGCATGGGAGACAACGTGGGCCGGCATCCATGTGTGGGGTGGCAACTCAATATTAGGAAGGTGTTCTTAATGTTTTGTACACTCAGTGTATAAAGAGATATACAATTATTCAACTGCTATTGTGTCTTTATTGAGTTTGCCTTGTGTTTGAAACGGTTTGGAATAACAGATTTGGAAGGGTTGTGTTTGGAAAGGTTTGGGAAAACCCATTTCAACCTTTTATTCACATACTGCACATGCCTACTGACTTTGTATTTCACTCAATGAATCTGACTTTGACCTAACATTTTGTTAACACAACACGTCTTCATGGTATGTCGTGAAATGCTCATCATTTTTATTGTGTTGGAGGAGAACATCAGACATCACTGCAATCAAACCCACTACATAACCACTGATTTGCAGCATTTCTGCTTCTTACTGTAATCTTTAACACAGGCACTAGTATGCTAAATCTGTTGTGGTTGAACAAGGTTCGCTTGAGGGATTGTCAGGCTCTGAGGGGCTTGAGAAGTGAATGGTGTGTTGTTGAGTAGTGAACAACACAATCACGACAACTGCGGCTCAGAACAATCTCTTCAGCTGAACAGGTGAGGTTTTATAACATTCAAATCAATCAAATCAAATCAAATTGTATTAGTCACATACACCGTATACAACCGGTGTAGACCTTACAGTGAAATGCTTACTTACAAGCCTCTAACCAACAATGCACTTTTTTTAAACAAACAAAAAGGGTGGCTGGAGTCTTGTACATAGGGCTTCCTGCTATCCAGGACCTCTATACCAGGCGGTGTCATGCACCCAAAAATTGTCAAAGACTCCAGCCACCCTTTTTGTTTGTTTAAAAAAAGTGCATTGTTGGTGCTCTCGATGGTGCAGCTGTAGAACCTTTTGAGGATCTGAAGACCCATGCCAAATCTTTTCAGTCTCCTGAGGGGGAATGGGTTTTGTTGTGCGCTATTCATGACTGTCTTGGTGTGCTTGGATCATGTTAGTTTGTTGGTGATGTGGACACTAAGGAACTTGAAGCTCTCAACCTGCTCCACTACAGCCCCGTCGA
Source organism: Oncorhynchus mykiss (assembly GCF_013265735.2). Lineage (NCBI taxonomy): Eukaryota > Metazoa > Chordata > Actinopteri > Salmoniformes > Salmonidae > Oncorhynchus > Oncorhynchus mykiss. The sequence continues at coordinate 19,660,841 of NC_048593.1, forward strand.
TGAGAATGGGGGCGTTGAGGAAGAGGTTGTTGTCCTGGCACCACATGGCCAGGTCTCTGACCTCCCCTGTGTTGAGGATCAGCGTGGCGGATGTGTTGTTACCTACCCTTACCACCTGGTGGCGGCCCGTCAGGAAGTCCAGGATCCAGTTGCAAAGGGAGGTGTTTAGTCCCTGGGTCCTTAGCTTATTGATGAGCTTTGAGGGAACTATGGTGTTGAACGCTGAGCTGTAGTCAATGAATAGCATTCTCACATAGGTGTTCCTTTTGTCCAGGTGGGAAAGGGCAGTGTGGAGTGCAATAGAGTGCGTCCTCTGTGGATATGTTAGGGCAGTATGCAAATTGGAGTGGGTCTAGGGTTTCTGGGATAATAGAGTGTATGTGAGCCGTGACCAGTCTTTCAAAGCACTTCATGGCTACAGATGTGTGTGCTAAGGGTCTGTAGTCATTTAGGCAGGTTACCTTAGTGTTCTTGGGCACAGGGACTACGGTGGTCTGCTTAAAACATGTTTGCATTACAGACTCGGACAAGGAGAGGTTGAAAATGTCGGTGAAGACACTTGCCAATTGGTCAGAGCATGCTCTCAGTACACGTCCTGGTCATCCGTCTGGCTCTGCGGCCTTGTGACCATAAGGAACGCATAAGAAGTATTGATGCACTTGTGCTCATTCTCTTTAAAGGTGCACTATGCAGAAATCGTTCCACCATTTCCTGGTTGCTAAAATTCTAAACGTTTGCTTAATTTCAGTTTATGTGACAAATCAAGGAAGTACAGTGTAGATAGCCATTGTACCATCTGTGAAATATATTTTCCAGAACCCAGAATATTGTATTTTCAGCTGATCTACCCCTTCTTAGACTTGCTATCAATGAGAATAACATATCTATAACTCATATTTCTATGTGAATTTGGTCAAGTCGCAAAAAAAGTTACGTATTGAAGCTTTAATTACAATTCTGTTTATGAAAGTGTTGGTACCTCCAAGCCCCCCTCCCGCCGGGCACAGACGTCAGTTCATCGTCTGGTTTTGATTTACATTTGGTTGAGTTGTCAACTAACGTGAATTTAACGTGAAATAAACAATGACAAATTTCACGTTCACGTTGATTCAATATCTTCACATTACATTTTTGTTTCAAATTATGTGGAAACAATGTTGATTCAACCAGTTTCTGTCCAATGGGCTTCTATTTTTATTTAATTTTAAAAAATGATTTAACCTTTAACTATTCACTCAGTCGGTTTTAGTGTTTTTATTAATGATCAATATTACCTCTACAGGAGTGGATGAGGATATGACTATGACAGTTCTGGTGAAGAGGAGCAATGGGCAGAGACAAAAAAATCGAAATAGTCTATGAGCAGTCTACTGGGCATATAAGTCACAACATTGTCCCCTCAGCCAATGTAGTTTTGGCCCTGCTGATGACCCCTGACTAATTTAATGCCCACCAGCTACAAAGGTAAACAGCAATACAGTTTTTTGGTATATTTTCACAACTCTTAGTACAAAACTCCAAACTGGTCACGCGTGTAACACAGCCAGTCTTTCATTCAAAACTTCTCATTGTGCATTCATTTGGATTGTAAACATCTCTCACCACACAACCATTGATTCAAAATATAAGTTTATTGTGAAATGTAATGAGAACATTGGTTTACTCACCAAAACACAACATTATTCTATATTTTCAATTTAGTCGTTTTAACTACCAGTTCATCCAATGCAAGATACGTGTTTAAATTAAACAAATTAAATTAATTAAAATAAAATAACATTTAGCACGCATTCATTTGCATCATGCTTGTCTTGAGCATTTGGCCGTACGTTCTTATCCACATCACTGTGAATCTCATTGTTCATGCATCGCGGGGAAAAGCTTTTGGCTTGGCGAATCCAAGCTTGACCTTGGTCTGCTTTGATGTCGTTGTAAGCCTCGTTCATTGCCAGAAGGAAGGTGGCAAGCTCATGGGGATGGTGATCATACACGCTCATGAGGACGGCGATCATCCATGCTGAAAAAAAATCCTTAATAGGGTTGAGGACAGAAGAGCATGGGGGCAGTAACAGGGTCATATATCGGGGATGGGCCCAAAACCATGCCTGAACCCACTCTGCATGGTGGAACCTGAAATTGTCCCACACAATGTCATCGGTGACCTTCCACCTTGACAGACCTGCTCAATTTCATTGAGAAACACAATGAGGTGTGCAGCGTTGTAGGATCCAAGTAATGACCTACATTCTACCACACCATCTTCAGAGATAGCTGCGCACATGGAGATGTTTCCCCCACGTTGTCCAGGCACTTGGACCGAGCTTTGGCCAGGTTGAAGCCCGCTTCATCATCAAAGATATACTTGTGATAGTTCACAGCAGCATCAAGCACTATCACCCTCTAAAATATATATTTGTTAGTTATTTTTACAGTATAGTTCCAATATGATATTGTAAAGTAGCGTGTACATCGAATAGTAACAGTAATACAGTACATATGTAATGAATACTCAGGGAGAAAAAGGTGTAGATTCACGCGCAGATCGCAGCAGATGTTTTCAGGAATCGTGGTCACAGGCAGGCAATGGTCAAACACAGGTAGGCAAACAGGCAGGTGAATCAAAACTAGGACTGAAGGCTATAACTGGTTCTCACAAACTAGCTAGGAAAAGGCTTAGTAGAGTCAAAACGAACAATACCTCACAAAGGCACAAACAGAATGAACTGAACCAAATAAGGAGCTGATGAGACCAGGTGAGTAACTAACACAGGTGAAATCAACAGCAAAAATGAAAGACAGGGCTATGTTCAAGAACACAAAGAAACAGAACACAAGGTTGACTAAGAAAATAAATACAGAACCTTACCATATAGTGCCTGAACATACTCGGCCCGCAGTTGTTTCACCCAGTTGTTGTTTCTCGCAAAAGGCACAAGGTAAATGTGTTTCATAGATACCTGGTGCCTCTTCGAAAGGCCGATGATTGTTGTTACGCTGGTGGATGCCACATTGGTAAAGGTGTCATCGGTCTCCTCAATGGCCTGCTTTATTTTGAATAGCCGTATGTCATTGCTGGCTCTCACCATTTCCACCACTGCTCACTCCTGCTGGTCAGTCAGCACACGGCCACGGGGTCTTCTGTCAATTCAAAGGGCAGAACAGTGTATACTGTCAATAGATCATACTGTAAGAACACTAGCATGTGTTTTTACTGTATGTAATTTACTATAACATGTCATGTACTGTAAATGTAATGATAAAGCAGAGTGCATATTCTGCAGACTTACTGGCTTTCTTGGCGAAATGATCTCATGATTGAATTGACAGTTGACCTTTTCAGATTGGGGTGAATTAATCTGGCAGCCTCTGCCATGGTAAGGCCTCTGTTTACCACATGGTCAACGACGATGGCCTGGACTTTAGACACATGTTCCCTGCCGTCTGCCTCCCTCTCTCTGAAACCCCCCTCTTTGACAGGGCCCATGCCCACCTCTTTGACCACTTTGACGGGCCCCTTGTCTACAAACACTTTGATTTCTTCCTCTCCCTTGCTGTCTATCCTGCTCCATGTTGAAAGAAATTGCAAATGTTCACACACACCCTTTTATTTGATGACCAATTGTGACCAATATTATCATGTACTCTAGGGCAGGTCTATGCTTCAATTGCTATTCGATATTGTTCTTGTTTTGTAACAATAGAGTTTGCGCACAAATTAGGATATTCTGGTAGAAATTATGGCATTAAGGACACACGAGGAGATTTGTCAGAAAGAGGACCTTCATGGATAGTGTGAATATGTGTTCATTTCAGGATCTATCATGAGTGTAAGGATGTATTGAAGCGTTATATATGTCTCTCTCGCTTTCTCCTACAGAATACCAGAAGGACTTGGACAAGGTAATTAAATGTGAGACCAGTTAAGACTTCACCCCCGCAATTCTGGCCCTTCTGAAGACTGACAGGAGTGAAGACACTGACGTGGACATCGATCTTGCCAAAAAGGGTACAAGGGTAGGATAGCACTCATCACAACCTTTAACAACATAGTAGATGCAATAATATAACTCCATGATAATGTCTGGGCACATAGTCTCTAATGTGGTAAAATGGTTTCCTAGGCTGTCTTTGAGGCAGGAGAGAATACCAAAGGGACTGATGTCGCCGTCTTCATTGACATTCCCGCAGCAGGAGCGGCCCACAGCTCGCCAAAGGTAAGGCATATTAATGAGTACAAACACACACAAACACACAGAAGGCCTGCAGAGTCTCCAAAATAGCCAGGTACAAAATCACTACACAGGTTCCAACACACAACAGAGGTCCAAACACACCCAGACAAACAGGTGTAGTGTAACCACACACAAACAGGTCACACATAAAATGGACACACAGAAAGAAAGTGTGTGTGTGTGTGTGTGTGTGTGTGTGTGTGTGTGTTCATGCGTGTGCGTTGGTGCTTACCTGTATTAGATGGTGTACTTGGTAAAGATATTTAAAGATATAAAACTCCTCTCCAGGGCTACGGTATGTGTGAAACTCTGATCAGGGTGTTCTGAACCGCTCTGAGGTGGACCTGAAGAAGATGATGGAAGAGTTTGAGACCATGTACAAAAGAACCCTACAGGAGCACACACTGGTGAATTACACAACACAACACTGAGTGAGAATCAGGAGAAAGTTGGAGATTGATTTTGAATTAAATGATGTGGACATTAACTCATTACCCCGTTTCCTTTGTGAAACAGGAGGACACAAAGGATATTATGAGAAAATCCTGCTTTTACTGTGCGGACCTTTCTGAAGACTGTACATACCAAATGTTCCTGCATTAGTAAAATAAATCAAATATATTGAAAATATTGAAGGCCTACCTGTTTACAAATAGCTGCATACATAAAGCATAGATAAGAGCATGACAGCTTGTGCTGCCTTCATATGTGGTTTGTTTACTAAATAAGTATATTGGAATTATGTATTCATAAAACTATTTGTAAGAGCAGTAATCAATGTATATGTTTAGGTACCCTACAGCAGTATAAAATATGTAATCCAAAGTCTAAATAGAAAACTTTTTGGGGAAAGGCTAAAATTTCACTTTGGCTGCACAAAGCAGAACTGATGGGAACTCGGACCTGGGAACTTTAGTACGTTCAAAACCACTGGGAACTCGGAAAAAACAAGCTCCGAATGAGAAAAATCGATTTGAACGGTCATCCAAATCGGAATTCAACTCGGGAACTCGGGCCTATGCCTAGAGCTCCGACTTTCCGACCTGAAGTTCACTAACGTCATGATTTGACCTCGTATTTTTCCGAATTCCAAGTTGTTTTGAACGCGGCATTAGGTTCGAGAATTTGTGACGTGGAAACGTTTACAGTATCCGGAAGTGTGGCCGCGACCATCTGGGATGGTATTCTTTCATTTGGAAGCAATTTTACAAATAGTTTATGATATCATATTCTTAATTATGCCGGATATTTGAACGAACATGGTCTGCATCTGTATTGTAAGAGGGAGGTCTTGCTAACTAGCTAGCTACGATGTCTTGTTGAATTATAATGATAAGCTAGCCGGCTAGCTGGCTAACAACAGCTACTATAGTAATCTCTTTGACACAACTTTACAAGGCCAACGTTCGCTAGCAACCACCAGCCTGGTCGCATGGATCATTACATTTGTTGAATTTCAGCCTAGCTATACAAATGGATGACAAATACAGCAGCAATGTACTTTCCAGTGGACAGCTTGGCATGGTTGAAGTACCGAATGCCAGGTAAGCCCTCTAGTTTTCTAGTAATGTTAAATTGTTGTGGTTAGGCAGCTTAGGTTAGCTGTAGCTGAGGAATGCTCAATATAGAACAGAGTTGAGCGTTCCTCAGCTAGGTCAGTTGCTGTCTTCGCTGACTAACTATATATCCTGTGACGATTGTACCAGATTAGTTGATGAATTCAGAGTATTTGCTTGTATGTTCTGTTCAGTGCTAGCCTACGGTAAAAGTGAGGCTATTGTTTACATCATGGCTGTGTTTATGTCACAGATTGTCATCACTAGTCTTCCCTAGCTAGGTGGGCAAGATCATGTTCTGAGATTGCATTTGACTTGTTATTCTCTCTTTCAGGCTAACCAGGTACATAGTGTTACTGCTTGTGTCCAAGGTGTTGAAGGCTCTTGGGATCTTTGAATCATATGACCTCCTCAAAGTTGTCCATATTGTTCAGTTCATCTTCATACTAAAATTGGGGTGAGTAGCTCCTGGTTACCCTTTTCTCCTCCGATTAAAATATGAGTTTATTCTGTTATGTATGGAAAATACATCTGTCTTTTGTTCCTGTGTAGGTGTGCAGTGATTTTGGTTTTCTTCCAAAAACCATTCTCTTCTGGGAAAGCAATTTCAAAGAGACAGGTATGTTTTTGCATTGCTTTCAGGTCTTACTCGGAGACACAAATAATGTGTCAAAGACAGCATATGCACTCCAGGAGTAATCACGTGACCCTCACCCATCTTTATTGCAGTGGATCAAGCTTCTCAAACATTCGGTCATCAGCTGCATCATTTCCCTCCTGGGTTTCTTTGGTCTCACTCTCTGTGGACCTTTAAGGTAATATGTCATGTCATCCGTGTGACCGTCTGATTGAATGGAGGGTTTGGTTTCTTGATGTCATTACTTGTACGACCTCAGACACTCCTTGATAATATCCTATTTTTTTCCTTCTTGCTCAGGACGTTGTTACTGTTTGAGCACAGCGATGTGGTGGTCATCGCACTCCTCAGTGTTCTATTCACAAGCTCAGGAGGTGGCCCCTCCAAGGTAAGCACACGTGTGCATCTGTTTTTTTATGTTCTTTCTAAACAGTCTTATCAATCTTCATTTCAATGTCTTCCAAACCCCTGTGGATGTGGTGAATGACAACATGTCTGTTTGTGTTGTAGACCAGAGGTGCTGCTCTCTTCATTATCGCTGTCATCTGTCTCCTTCTCTTTGACAATGATGACCTCATGGCAAAGATGGCAGAACATCGTATCCTTTCTGAAATGCACGATAGAATAGAAGTACAAGTGCATTTTTTTTCTCTGAATGGGTGATCATAATGTCTAACCTCTATAGTCTTTCCCTTAATCATCTGCTCTTCTAGCTGAAGGACACCATGACAGTGCCCTCACTCATGCTCTCTATACTGCTATTGCATTCTTGGGGGTAGCAGATCACAAGGTAAGGAAATCAATCACATCACAAGTACAGTATTTGCTTGTCTAGTGGATGTAATCTTCCCTGTGTCTCAACTCCATCTTCTCTCCTTTCTCTACACTTTGAGAAAAGTTAAGCCACTAATGCTCTCTTTCTCAGGGTGGGGTTGTGTTGCTGGTGGTGTCTCTCTGCCTGAAGATTGGCTTCCACACAGCTTCCAGGAAGTTGTCTGTGGAGATCGGGGGAGCCAAACGCCTGTACGCCCTGGATAACCTGGTCTCCTGCATAGTCCTGCTGCCCTGGGTCATAGTGCTCTCAGCCACCACAGAGGTAAGAGATGGATAATATGGGAAAGCACAATTCTAAGACATCTATAATGCATGTTTATCAGATTTCTTACAAATATTTTGTCTCGGTAAGGTTAAGAGCCCAAACAATTGGGTATTTGTTACTGCATAAAGAGTACAAAGTGCCTAAACTGTGATTCTACATTTCCAGAGCAAAGTGGAGTCATGGTCGGCTCTTATCCTGCCATTTGGGATGATAATCTTCTCTGTGATGATCCTGGAGTTCTATGTAGAGTCCATCTGCATCGCCAAGATGGAGGCTCCCAGGTGTGCCCGCTACGGCTCCATCTTTCTCTTCCTCAGTGGGCTGCTGCTGGCCAACTTCTGGACCCACCCGCTGACGGAACAGCTCCGGACCATGAGCAAGACCCCCCAGCAAGAGAGCACAGAGACGGAGCATGTGCTCTCTGGGGGGGTGCTGGTCAGTGCAATCTTCTTCATCATGGGTGAGTGAGAGTACCGGCAGTAGTAATGACTGACTTCATGACTGACTTCATGGTGGCTAGACAGTTTTCGTCAGAGTAAGGACTAGTCTAACTTTCAGGTGGCATTTATTGAGCATGTCATATACCATAAATGCCCCTCTCACTGTTTTCAGCTGACAGCATCTTGTCGTCACCATCGAAGAAGGGTCAGAAGGGGACCTTGGTGGGATATTCCCCCGAGGGAACCCCTCTGTATAACTTCATGGGGGACGCCCTGCAGCACACGTCCCAGTCTCTGCCCCGCTTCATCAAAGACTCCCTCAAACAGATCCTGGAGGAGTATGATTCCAGACAGATCTTCTACTTCCTCTGTCTCAATCTGGTAAGTAGAACCTCAGGTATGAGAATACATAGGACTGAATATCAGATGACTGGACTGGGTGATCTAGACTTGAGAATTTCAGTACCATGTCTTATCTACAGAGCTTTTTGTGGTGGCTAAAAATGAAGATTAGTTGACTAAATTGCTTGTTACTTCTTGTTTTCCACGTTCTAGGCTTTCACGTTTGTGGAGCTCTTCTACGGTGTGTGGACCAACAGCCTGGGCCTGATCTCTGATGGCTTCCACATGTTGTTTGACTGCTCTGCTCTAGTGCTGGGCCTCTTTGCAGCTCTCATGACACGCTGGAAAGCAACCAGGATATACTCTTATGGGTAAGCTCAGTAATGGAGATAAGCTGCTCTAAGAGGTATTGGACGTAGAGCTTGGCGATATGGCCAAAATCTCATTTCCCGATTTATAAGTAATTTCATATCCCGATAACAATACATATCACGATATAGCACATTTTCTGTAAATTCAATGAATAAATAGTTTATATGAAATGACTACATGTAAATGTCTATTTCTTATTACATTTTGAGTTATACTCAATAAATAAAAGGTACTTACTCATATGATTATTTCTCTTTTTATTTAGAACCTTTGTGCACATTTCCAATTAAGAATGTAACCAAATTTATGAAACCTAAAAAGGTAAATAGAAAACACTTCAACAATAGTTGCAAACAAAATAAATATAGGCCTAAAATATATATATATATATATTTATGTTTTGCATGTTATTTTGGCATTAATACTTGTCACTTATCAATTTGCATTTGGTACCTTGGGTCGAGTGTTAGCACCAACTCACGAAACCCCAGTTTCTGGACCGTGTAATTGGGGCCATGTCTTTGCAGATGTAAGTTGTAACGGCAGCTGTTATCTCCTTCCATCTTTGTGATTCTTTGCCATATGGTGTGCCGCGGGCAAAAGCCTCTTGCAACGTCTGAGTCGGTGGTTTGTTTTGAGCACTCGACTGTACTGTTTTGGGTCTCATCCTTAGACTCTCCACGCTGTTTCACAATATTCTTGCATAGGTGGTGAAAGAGGTTAGTGGTGTTTGAGCCTGTTGTCAGGACCGGCTTGCGGCATATTTTGCAGAGGACGGTTTTCTGGCCCGTGTCAGACTTTTGATACTCAATCCACGTCCAAGCGACCGAAGTAGCCCCACTTTTAGATACGAGCTCCTCTTCGTGCTCTGTGTCACGTTCACTCTCCTCCATGTTTGTTTGTGTTGCAAATTTCCTTCCGCACGTGTGGAAGAACGCAAAGTGTCATCCAATCGAACGAAAAATATTGCTGTAAAGAGTGATTTGCGACACAACGAAATAAACGATAGAGCATAATACGAAATGATAGAAGTTTTTCTATCGTCGCACGATATATATCGTCATATCGCCCAGCCCTAATTGGACGTCTTCATTCTTATCTGGAGCTAGTATTGTCAAGTGGAGAAATTCAAATGTGATTGATCAATGTTCTGTTTAAATTTGCAGATATGGCCGGGTTGAAATTCTCTCTGGATTCATCAATGGCTTGTTCCTCATGGTCATAGCTTTCTTTGTCTTTGTGGAGTCGGTCACCCGACTCGTAGACCCTCCCAACATTAACACAGACATGTTGACAGTAAGTTAACCATGTCTACAGCTTCTCATAATGCCTCTTTATGTTCACATTTGTATCAAACATATTCAAGTTTCTCTGCCTAATAATATGTAGGTTGTCCAAAAGAGTTTAAACAAATGTTCGTCTGGTAACCCTGATAACACAGCATCTGTTTTTTTCTCCAGCCTGTGTCAGTTGGAGGGCTCCTCGTCAACCTAGTGGGTATCTGTGCCTTCAGCCACGCCCACTCCCACGGTGCTGCTAAAAGCAACTGTTCATCGCATGATCATGGCCACTCCCACGGGCATGGGCACAGCGAGCACGGGCACTCTCATGGGGGACATGGGCACGGTGGAAACGGGCATGGGCAGAGCAGTCATGGACACAGTCATGGAAGCAGCCATGGCCACTCCCATGGCGGGGGCATGAATGCCAATATGAGAGGTGAGTGATCCACATTATAAAAACTGTTCATAATTCCTTGTAGACCTGAGCTGAAGAGAGGTGTTATGAATGTACGTCCAAATTAGGTGCTCATTTGCTCTTCGTTGTTTTCAACTGTATGACGGACCACAGTCAGTGTTTAATCACGGCTTTAAATGCATATTTTTTTCCAGGTGTCTTTCTGCACGTGTTGGCTGACACCCTGGGCAGTGTTGGTGTGATCATCTCCACAATCCTCATTCGTCAGTTTGGCTGGTTGATCGCTGACCCCATCTGTTCCCTCTTCATCTCCACCCTCATCTTCCTCAGTGTCATCCCGCTGCTGACAGATGCAGCTGAGGTCCTCCTCTTGAGGACGCCTCCTGAACATGAGAAGGACCTCAACATCGCCCTGGAAAAGGTTGGATAGCAAAACCTCTACTTACATACTAAAGTAAATCAAAATTGAAAGATTGTAATTAAGTACATTAGATTTGTATTCAGTTGATTGATAGTGTTTGAAGAGCGGACCATACAATGAATAATCAGGTTGGGTATTTTTGTGCTCTTTCAGATTGAGAAAGTAGAAGGTGTGCTATCTTACCGCGACCCTCACTTTTGGAGACACTCAGCCAGTGTCATCGCAGGAACGATTCACCTGCAGCTGATGTCAGACGTTGTGGAGCAGAGGATCATACAGCAGGCGAGTGGAAAAAACAATTTCTTGATTATTTTTGGGGTTAAGTTAATTGTGTTTTTCATGAATAATACATCTCAAACCATTTCCATGTTGTTCTTTATAGGTGACTGCTATTCTGAAAGATGCCGGGGTGAATAATCTATCTGTCCAGGTGGAGAAGGAGGCCTATTTCCAGCACATGTCTGGCCTCACTACTGGATTCCATGATGTTCTGGCAATGACACAACAAATGGAGTCCATGAATTATCTGAAAGATGGAACATGTATCATGTAACTTATTCTGTGGTACCAAATAACATTTTTGAAATTCTTTTTATTTTTTTGTGTTTGTGTGTGTGTGTGTGTGCGCGGTTCATGTGAAATAAAAATTGAATATATAACTTTTATCTTAGTTGGACCACAACCACTGTCTTTATTATGTTCTTCTATTATTTTTTCTCCATTTTTTTAGAAGAGTAATTATGCACTAGATATGTGGCTACTGCAGAGCCTGATGTGCCTCCAGAGCACATTTATGGGATCAGAGGTTAACACAATATAAGAAATGTGTGTTGTATGGTCATGGTGTCCTGTTTCCTACATGACTAGCACAAATGCAGTAATAAGAAGACCGTAAATAGTCAAATAACAGTGTAGTACAAGTCTACACTTTATTACATGAAATGCAACTGTGATGGTGGAGTTATCAGAGAAAACAGAGCCAAAATCAAAGGTTTTTAAGAATCTTTGGGGAAATTAGCAACTGATGGTGCTCCTAGGTGCGGCAGGTAGCCTAGTGGTTAGAGAGTTTGGCCAGTACCGAAAGGTTGCTGGATCGAATCCCCGAGCCAACAAGATGGAAACCTGTCCTGCCCATGAACAAGGCAGTTAACCCACTGTTCCCCGGTAGGCCGTCATTGTAAATAAGAATTTGTTCTTCTGACTTGCCTAATAAAATAAATAAAAATACCTTTGCAAACATAGAATTAATTACATAATAGAAAACATCAACAAACAAAACAAGTTGATAAACCGTAATTAAGTACAATAAAGTGCCTTTGTTTTCAACTGAAACAAAACGTATTTTTCTTATTTATAAGGAGGCGGAAGTCTTTAAAAAAAATATGAATCCTGTCGTCATTACTGGTTGTCCTAGGAACGCATTCTAAGCGGCTGCGTATCATCCAATCAGATGACAATTAATTTTGGAACGCAGCGAATGGGATTCGAGTAAGCCTGCATTTAAACCACGGTGATTCACTCTTTGGTATTGTACAGTGCAGTGTTTTCTGTCTTCAGCAAATCAACTCATCTTTCGAAATGGCTCTCCCTATGACCAGAGTAAGTTTTATATTTAGCTGAATTTCTCTTTGTTGTAATGTAGTCGTGGCATTTGTTTTTTTTTCTTTTTTCCCTTGTATGCATTCGTTTAGAATAGTTTTGGAGCTCAGATGGCGATAAGTGAAATCGCCTCGTGCATCTGCAAAAAAATGTTTCCTTCTCGTGACATTCTTGCGTACTGTAGTCATTCAGTATTCGACATCCCTTGTTTTATTTGCCTGTGTGAATAAATCTCGCTACATGGTTTCTTTTATTGCTGTAGAGTCGCCTGGCTTCCTCAGAGAACCAAACTACTCTGCCGGGCAAGGCTGTTTTGGGAACTAAGCCTACACTGAGACCACGAGCTGCGCTCGGCGAAATCGGAAATGTTGGAGTCCCCAGACAGACTTTGAAAAAGGTGCGATTCCGGAAACGTGTTCTATGTATTGCTTACGATCTATTTGCCATGTTTTTTTTGTTTTTTTTATTAAAATACTCCGCTTCAATTATTCTACAGAATGCAAAGGCAGAAACCACTAAGGTGGTTGACAGGAAGACCAGCACGCGGGCTGAAAAAGCCCAGGTGGTTCAACCACCAAAGATAGTAGTTTTTGCCCCTGTTCAGGTGAGACTTCTGGGGTGATGGGCAATTTGTCTGCTTCATTTTTTTTGTTTGCCTTCAATCTGCTCAACTCTCCATTCACGTTTTGGACCTTGTTCACCACTATACCCCATATTGAATACAAACGTTGGTGTTTATCTGACAGGTTTTGCCTGAGCCAATGTCTCCCACACCAATGGAGACCTCTGGCTGTGCTCCCAACGAGCTGTGCCAGGCCTTCTCAGATGTCCTACTTAATATCAAGGATGTAGATGCTGACGACTATGACAACCCCATGCTCTGCAGTGACTATGTGAAGGACATCTACAAATATCTCCAGAAACTTGAGGTTGGTTTTGAAATTGAGTAACTATGTCCCTCAAATGCATTGTCTTACTGCATGTGCCTGTTGCCTACATGGCCCTCTGTCATCTCCCCTTGCAGATTGATCAGGCTGTCAAACCCAACTATCTGGCGGGACAGGAAATTACAGGCAACATGCGTGCTATCCTCATCGATTGGCTTGTCCAGGTCCAAATCAAGTTTCGCCTGCTGCAGGAGACCATGTTCATGACTGTGGGAATCATTGATCGCTTCCTTCAGGTAATAAGCCAGTGGGAACTTTCCCTTGACCAACTATCCTAGACATCCTGATCTGAAACTATTTGAAGTTTGGTGGGAATGTCTTTTCACCCCTTTTTCCCTCCCTAATTTCGTGATATCCAATTGGTAGTAGTTAGTCTTGTCTCATCGCTGCAACTCCTGTATGTACTCGGGGAGAACTGAAACGCAACCTAGCCGCACTGCTTCTTGACACAATGCCCATCCAACCTGGAAGCCATCTGCACCAATGGAAACACCTTGCTACCGTGTCAGCGTGCACTGCGCCCGGCCCGCCACAGGAGTTGCTAGTGCGTGATGAGACAAGGCTATCCCTGCCGGCCAAACCCTCCCCTAACCCAGACGACGCTGGGCCAATTGTGCGCCGCCTCCCGGCTGTGACAGAGCCTGGACTCAAACCCAGAATCTCTAGTGGCAGTGCCTTAGACCACTGTGCCACTCGGGAGGCCACATGGTGGGGATGTAGCAGACACTTAATTTAACCTGCTAGTAGGCTTATTTTATTTTTTGCCAATCCAGGATTTCAAGTTTGGGCAGAACAACAAAATGGGTTGGACACAACCATAAATAATTTGCTCCCATTACTGTGTGTGTGGTCCCAATTGATTGATATCTTGTTCACCAGGATAACCCAGTGCCCAAAAAGCAGCTCCAGCTTGTTGGTGTGACAGCCATGTTCATTGCCTCCAAATACGAGGAGATGTACCCTCCGGAGATCGTAGACTTTGCCTTTGTTACCGACCAGGCCTACACCACTGCACAGATCAGGGACATGGAGATGAAGATCCTAAGGGTGCTGAAGTTCAGCTTTGGCCGCCCTCTCCCCCTCCAGTTCCTCAGAAGGGCCTCAAAGATTGGTGAGGTATGCCAACCTCCTTCAACACTGATACACTTCCATTTGTATTGCTCAAACCCTGTTCCCAAAAAGCTACCTTCCTGTAGGTTTTTGCTCCAACCATGTGTGTAACTTTCTTAGTTTATCAACCAGCTAATTAGAATCTGGTGCAAAAAATCTATAGGACTGTAGCTCTTTGGCAGATGGTTGGACAGCCCTGGCCTGTATTCACACCAATTAAAATCTCTCCAGGTGACTGCTGAGCACCACACCCTGGCAAAGTACTTTGTGGAGCTCACCATGGTGGACTACGAGATGGTGCACTTCCCTCCCTCCCAGGTGGCCAGTGCCGCCTTTGCCCTCACCCTGAAGGTCTTCAACTGCGGCGAATGGGTAAGATGGGTCATCAGTTTGTTTAGTTCTCTTCATTTTTCTGAATGGCATCTACTTTTTTTTTTTGTAAGATATTCTGACCAGTGAAACTAGGCCATTTTTTGCTATTGCTCTGTGTCCTCACCCCAGAGCTCCACACTACAGCATTACATGAACTACACAGAAGACAGCCTGGTCCATGCCATGCAGCACATCGCTAAAAATGTTCTGAAGGTGAACGAGGGACAAACTAAGCATATGGTGAGTATCATACAAAGTACTGCCTCTTGCTTTGAATGCCACTTTGTTTGTGACTTTACATGCACCAATGATTAGTTCAAATTATTCTACAAAATGGCCCCTGTCCCCCTGATTTAATTCTTTGTTTCAGACGGTTAAGAACAAGTACTCTAGTCAGAAGCAGATGAGAATTGCAACTATTTCACAGCTAAAGTCTTCGCTGATCAAGGACCTTGCAAAACAACTCACCCTATGAGATGCCTGCTGGTGCTATGTGCTGCTTGTACTGTACAGAATATATGACTTTAAATGTTTTTATTTTTTTAGTTAAGTCTTAACAACTGGGAGAAATGTTAGTGTTGAAGTGTACAGCTTGTGTTCCAACACCTGGGTGTTGGACTTCCTGGTAATTAAATGCATTGACCTAAAGTAGGTATGTTCTGCCTGGCAATCAATGTAACTTGCATGTATGATCAAGACTGTATATTCATGTCATGCCAATAAACATTTTATAAACTTTTAAATCCTGTTTTTGTTTCATACTTTTATTTTATGTATTGTAATACCTCATCTTGTCCACTAGAAGGAGCCAGTGCTTTAGTTTCTGTCTTGGCAATTTCATGTGAAGTGCAGCTAGTTTCCTTTAGTGCTTGCATGCATGGCACATTTACAATTGGCCATTTTCTAGCCATCGCTTGTACATAAATTCTGGTTGGCATTTAACTGCTTGAGTTATGATATTTTGACTGGCTTAAAGGGGAAATGGCAACTCTGAGCATGGCTGGTGTTCACATGCATTCAAGACACTCACACGGTTACGCTTTTTATTTTTGGGACAACATGGCTGGGCTGACCCAGTTGCTCAGAGCTGCTCCTTTTCAAGGCCTCTCACTGCAGTCTTAAGGAGCATCTGCACAGACATTATTCAGGTCAGAGCCATTCCGCTGTTGGCCAGCCTCTGGTCCATCTCATTAAGTCCTCTGCTTTTGTAACCTAGACCCTTCCATTTTTGGGATCTGAACCCAAGGTAACAACCTGGTAATCCCAAATGTGTCACACCAGCTGGGTGTGTTTTTACAGGGTTGAACTCCATAACTGGAGCAAATAGCTGGTAAGTGCCTTGCTCAAGGGTACGTTGCCCATTTTCACCATGTCTGCTCAGGTATTCAAACCAACCTTTGCTTACTGGCCCAACACTAACCACTAGACTGTCTGCCACCTGTAGTCAACTGTTCTTGACTCTTTTCCTATAGGACGTAGATCTTTCCATTGATCTGTATCCTCTGCAATTACATTCATTTTGTTCAACCTTCAAAAGAACATGTTTCCTACACTTCCAGTGAGGCTAACAGCCATTCTAATGAGTTTAGTCTACCCTCTGAACCCACATTCTGGTTTAGGAACAATGTCACCTTGCTTTATTTCAGGCACTGTGGTGAATATTTTTGCTTGGGGGCTCCATTGTAAGCAAAGCTGTAGAATAAGACCTTGAGTATTCTCAAGAGGAATATGAGGATCCCATTAAAAGAACAGGACTCCATCTGTCCTGGAGCAAGCAGCGTCAATTCATCACATCAAGCTAATGGATACAGAGGCAAAAGTTATCACTTTAGCCCATCCACAGCTGAGGGCCAAGGGAACATTGTTCCATGAGACCCCCAAGAGGATTCTCAGAGGGCTAATGCAGTTCACGGCCACCTGTCATCTCAGAGTTCCCTCTGTACCCGTCATGATCACAGACCATCATTCACAGATCTGCTGACGGCTCTCAATCTGTTTGTTGGACAACAGCTTGGGTGACATACTGTGATTAAGCTGTCACCAAATGAGCAATATTACAAAGATAAGTTTTTATTTGGCATTGAAAACTTGGTTTATTGTAGTTTGTTGTACAGTTCACATTGCCAGTTAACATTGCAGCACTCAGAGAAATATGAATCTGTTGCAGAATTAAAAAACAAAAATGTTGCTTTAGTAAATTGCGTTAAGAGCACAATAAATGCAAAGTGGGGAAAAATAAAACAAATGGCTCCTCAGCCTATTTTCTTTAGCCTACCTTCTGTCATCATAGGCACAAGGGGATGTTGCTTAAAGGGTGTCTCTATAGGTTCATCTTTTCAGCTCTACTGTACCTTCTGCTGCTCTCCGTAGGGACAGATGCTAATTAGTCTCAGTTACACTGGAAAGCTGTTCTTTTAAACCCAGACCATTGCTGAGAACTCATGCTTGAAGGCTGAGGTCATGACTGGCCAGCCAGATCAGTTTACAAGACAGATTCCTCCTGTGGAGCTTGAAGCCGTATGGTTGAAGCAGCCAGGAACACTGGATTTTTGGCCTTTCGTTTTTTTTTTTTTTTTTTGTGGAAGTTTCATAGAAACCAGTCATATGACATAGTGAAATAGCAGATAGAAAACAGGAGTGACCACTCAACCGTAGTGGTGAATGACCGCTCTCTCATTACCCTGTGTGCTGTTGTTTGAATATTGAATAACAACCATATAACATATGGCAAAACTGTATTTATGATTTGTGAAGAATTATATAAAATTACACACTCTCTGATGACAGCTTGAAGGCAACTTTGGGATAATCCGTATTCAAACATATTCAATCAACACTAAGGCACAAAAGCTCATGCCATATTCTGTGTTTATTCAAGCCCTCCTCAATAAATGAATTCAAGAGTCAGCATTGAGGTCCAGAAAGAATGGAAAACTTGGCCTCAGAAACACCTTTCAAATTTCTGAGATATACATAACTCCCCCAAAGTTGAATTGTCCAAGACCAGAGTCAACAGTTTGGAAGTGTTTCTCAGTCTAAACATTATCCGAGATGGTCAGGACTTAACAAGTGCACCCTTCAAAAATGAGTCAATACACATTCTCAATTCACATCCACTGTGCCTGCATGTCTCAATTCAATAATGACAAAGTCAAACAAACACAACGCCACAGCTGTGATGTTAGGGTTTTTGTGGGGTACTAATAGGTCTGCAGCTGGCAAACGGACTGAAGTCTCTGGCCCTGAAAGTGAAGCACAAATAAACACAGGGGCATTCATTTTCACCATTTATAGATTTTCAAATAAAAATTGGTGTGCCTCCTGAACTTTACCAACCTTTGCTGCTCAATGGCACATGAAGGAAAGAAAGGCTCCTATTGTGGCCTGAACACTGGTCTATTTCAACCAGGTGTGAAAAGGAATCACTCATTGGTTCATTCCAATTTAGTGAGTGGAACACACAGGTCCAGTGTGGCTTAGTTGGTAGAACATGGAGTTTGCAATGCCAGGGTTGTGGGTTTGATTCCCATGGGGGACCAGTATTAAACATTTATGCACTCACTACTGCAAGTTGCTCTGGATAAGAGCATTTGCTAAATGACGTAACCTCTCTGTGTAAGAATTGAACGGCAACAGCTCTTTCATCTTCTTTACCCAACAAAGTTCATACCCTCACATTTGTTGAACAGCCTGTACAACATGAATCCTCATACTGAGCATTTTCTGACTAAACCAAACCCACTCAGTAAATTAAAAGGTTGAAATTGTTTGTTGGATGCCTTTGCTCAAAGAACTGAGAACTTCCCAATTCTTCTGACTTTGTAACCATACACAAGATACACTGGTAACATAGTATTTGTATAATAATTGCCTTTTCAAAATGGCAAAGCTGCCATTGCATGACGTTGATGATAGTTTGCTTTATATTTGATCAGTCAAATCCGATAAATTGTTATACCCTTTTTTTTGCATTTCTATCCATAGAAATGTGATACATTGACACTGTGTTGTTGTGCTAGAGCCTGTTTTGTAAGTTAACATTTTACTCCATTATTATCACGAGTTGAATCACACCCTTCTAATAGTCACATTTTTGAGGGATTAATGCCAATGTACTTTGTTGATGTTTTGAGTTTATGATATGTGAAATAATGAGACCAAGATTGCCTGTAAGTCTTGTTTTATTTGGTTATTTTTAAACAAACATTTTTGCCCCTTCATTCTTGGAACCACTGGCTTTCTCAGTATGCCTACATCAAGAAACATTTCATGTAAAACATAGGATACAACAAGATTTGTAGCAACAGGGACAGTTTCATGTAGAACCCTCTGTGGAAAATGCCCTTCAACCAGGAAGGAAGTGCAAAATCTGACAGAAAATGGCCGATTTCCAAAGCATATCATTCTATACTATCAGTCTATCCCCACCATGTCCTGTACTGTTATCTATGCTCAAGATAGCTCCACTCTTGATTCCCAAAACCATATTTCCACCCCAATCCCTATACACAATTTATTAATACCAGACTGGTTATATTCCAGACTGACTTAGACACATACACCACAATGCGAAGGAGCTATTGGCTCTGACTTCGTGGGATTTCAAGTCTACCCAACATTGAAACCATAGTGTAAAAGTCCCCAGATGTAGCCGGAAGTCTATGGGTAGATATTACAGAGTGACGTTAAGAGTCTGTATGATTACTCTTTCATCATGTGGCTAGAGCAGGCTGCAAGATGCTGTAATTTGACCTCGGTAAATCAGTCAGCCAAGCCAAAACTTCTCCAGTCATGTTATAAATCCTCAGTGGTGTGTAGGGAGGAGGGGGAGGTTGCTGCTGACACATTGTAAATCTACCTCTGGGTTCACTTGGCCGTTTCCTTTGTTTTTGTGAGTGTGCGTGGCAGTAGATTCCCAGAGAAGGCCATTGCACCTGGACACTGTTCCTGTGAGTGTGTTCACCTTTCTACCAACTAAAATGCATTCTTTAGAGAACAGCTGTCCATGCATCATCATAATTCAATCATGACTTTGATTGTGTTTCAATTAACCGGAATGGAAATAACACATGCCTATCCGTTACCTGTTTCCTTACCTAACATGATGGAGAATTAAATTGATGAATATGTCCATGTAAAAAAAATGTCAGTAAAAGTTTACTAGCATCAGCTGGGATGACCTAATTGTAAGAGCAGAGTGTTTGTGTAGTGTATTTGTAACGTAGAGCTCGCCAAAACACTGTGTGGACGCACACTGCTGAGTAAGCATATCCATAAATTAGAATGGTGTGGAGCCTCACTTTCTTTTACTTTCACCTTACAAGAACAGTAGGCAATTCCCTTCAAGAGACAATCCATTACTATCAACATGATTAAGCTCTTGAGATTTTCTATATTCTACATCTCTCATCATTCTCTTAGAAATTACCTTGAGCTTCTATCCCAATACGTCCCACTAACTCTGTGTTGTTGTTGTTTTTGTCACACTGCTTTGCTTTATCTTGGCCAGGTCGCAGTTGTAAATGAGAACCTGTTCTCGACTGGCCTACCTGGTGAAATAAAGGGGAAATAAAAAATAAATAAATCAACTAATAAATAATTCCCTCAATGACTCTGAGTTTGCAGTGGATAGTATAGAGGTAGCCTACTATGGACTCTATTCAATCAGATCTGCTTCAGCCGACATCCGCAAGGTGGTTGTTTTGTCTGTGTCGGAGGTGGAATTGCATTAGACCTTACAAATCCATATGTGACTCCCGGCATTATACCTAAACCGGACATTGCCATTGGGTGCAAATAGTCACATTGATAGAAATCCCATGCAGCCTTTTTTACAAGTTCGAACACTGGAATGCGAGATGTAAATATAAAAATATAAATGGAGCCATACTGAATGGCCGTTGTTATGCAAGCTCCATGGCAACTTAGCTATTTTGTCATTCTTTTGTTGTGCATTTTTACTTTATTTTCTCGAAATGTATCCTCTATCATTTCTTACAACCGACAAGAACGTTTGAACATCCGATCGGCAGTTACTTACCTCAATTCCGGCTTCAACTTCGATTCATCTGCCCTGGGCTCTTTCTGTAATTCCAGACAGTTTTCTGGCTACCCAAGAGGAAACGACGACGTTGCAGAGGCAAGAGAGGTGGATCCTGGCGAGATTAAGTTGAAGGGAAAACTTCCATTCGCGGATTTTCTACCAATGGGACTCTCGAAACTGCAAAATTCTCTGCTTTTCTCAAACATGGCTCTCGGACAAGATACACCACATGGCTATCCAACTCGATAGACTCTCCATTCACCATGCCGACAGGACAGTGGAGTCGGGGAAATTGAGGGGGGGAGGGGTTAGCCTCAAACCACAACTGGTTTGCTGACTTGAGCTTGGTGGAAGAGCCAACCCATTGTTCAACTGTCTTTGAATACCTGATTGTCAAATGCCGACCCTTTTACCTCCCGAGGGAGTTTTCAGCTGTTATCGTAACTGTTGTATACATTCCACCTCAGGACAAGAACAGGCTGGCACTTAACAAACTGTACGAGGCTATAACCAAGCAGAAAAACGTACATCCAGAGGATGCTTTTCTGGTTGCCACAGATTTTAATTCTGTGTCATTAAGGCACGTGATGCTTAACTTCCATCAACACATTTCTCTCACTACTAGGGGCGATAATGTCCTAGATTATTGTTATTCTACCCACAAGCAAGCATACAAGGCCCTTCCTCGTCCGTCATTCTGTAAGTCAGATCTCCGTACTCCTGCGTACATCGCCACAAAAGATTCATACACAACGCAATGTCAACTGCACTCCACAGTGCCCTCACCCACCTATAGAGGAATACCTATGTGAGAATGCTGTTCTTTGACTATAGCTCAGCATTCAACACCATTGTCCCCTCCAAGCTCGTCACTAAGCTTAGGACCCTGGGACTGAACTCCTCCCTCTGCAACTCGATCCTGGACTTCCTGACTGGCCGACAAGACCCCAGGTGGTGACAGGTAGACAACATCACCTCCTGATTCTCAACATGGGGCCCCACAGGGGTGTGGGCTTAGTTCCCTCCTGTACTTCCTGTTCACCCATGACTGCATGGCCATGCAAGACTCCAACACCATCATCAAGTTTGCTGACGACACAACGAAGGTAGGCCTGATCACCGGCGATAATGAGACAGCCTACAGGGAGGAGGTCAATGACCTGGCAGTGTGGGGCCGGAACAACAACCTCTCCCTCAACGTCAGTATTACCAAGGAGCTGATCGTGGACTACAGGAAACGGGGACGAGCACACCCACATCGATGGGGCTGCAGTGGAGCAGGTCAAGGGCTTCAAGTTCCTCGGTGTCCAAATCACTAAGAACTTAAAATGGTCCAAATACACTCGTAAGGTCTTGAAGACATCACCTCTTCCCCCTCAGGAGGTTGAAAAGGTTTGGCATGTGCCATCAAATCTTCAAAAAGTTCACAGCTGTGCAATTGACAGCATCTTGACTGGCTGCATCACTGCTTGGTATGGTAATAGCACCGCCCTCAATCGCAAGGCGCTACAGAGGGTGGTGCTGACAGCCCAGTACAACACTAGGGCCACTAGTGTTTCCACTTCACAATAACAGCACTTACAGTTGACCGGGGCAGCTCTAGCAGGGTAGAAAATTGACGACCTGACTTGTTGGAAAGGTGGCATCCTAAGACGGTGCCACATTGAAATTGTTTGTCTATGGAGAATGCATGGCTAAAACCTGTCAGCAAAGGGTGTGGCTGAAATAGCCAAATCCACTAATTTGAAGGGGTGTCCACATACTTTTGTATATATAGTGCATATCCTGATGCCTAATCACCGTACCCCTATACATATCTACCTCTATCGATCAAGTATCCTTGCACATTGTAAATATGGTGCTGGAACTGACCCTGTCTATTGTATACTTACTTACTTTGTGTTCTTATTTTTATATCTTGTGTGTTCTGATCTACCTTGTTATTTTTAGTGTTACTGTCACGGATCCCTCTGGAACTTTCATTGTGCACACCTGGCCTCAATCCCACTGATTGTATTTGTATATATGTTCCCTTTGTTCACCACGGTGCTGTCGATTATTGTTACTATGTCCGTTGGTGCGTGTGAGTACATGTGCTGTGTTTTGACTTTCGTGCCCTTGTGGATTGCGCAGATGATTACGGGTCTCGTCCTGTGTGGTAATCATTGTCCGCTAGTGTTATATATTCGACGTACTCTTCGCTCTTTTGTTTGGGTTTCAACCCTGTGTTTCTGTTACGTGTTCGATTGGTCTTTGTCCCCGTGCCTTTACACTGCACGCCGTAATTTGGGGCGTAATTAAAAAACCTTTTACGCGTTCTTGCGCCTGTCTCCCGAATCGTTAATACCAGCGTAACAGTTACATTGTTATTGATCACTGCAATGTTGGGTTTAGAGCTAGCAAGAAAGGCATTTCACTGAACTTGTGCATGTGACATTAACATCTTACGTAATCTACACCTCGATTTGGATGAAATCCTCATTATTTAATGGTATTTTCAATTTAATTAAGCGTAATTATTTATTTACAGCGACACTTTCTAGCTCTGAACATCGGGCCAGTGGGACGGATGTGGCTTTGTGACAATGATTGCAAGAGCAGCTGCTCACCAGGTTAAACGCAGTTCCAGCTCCTACACCGCCAAACATCCTCTATGCAGGTGTCTGCTATCACTAGATCTGATTGAATCTAAGCCTTAACCCTCTAGTCTAAGCCTGTCTAAACTGGGGAGGGGGGGTTATACTAAGCTATATGGAATTTCATAGGATGATCATTTAGCTATTTGATTTTGAATTTCAAGACCCTGTGAAGTATAAAAATAATATTTAAAACAATTAGTTTTAATGTTATTTTACTGCTATTAGCTCATACAAATGCATTGAATAACTGATTTAACTACATGGAAAAACAGATAGTTCCCCCCCAAAACCTAAAGGAAGTTTGTTCTGAAGTGTCTGTCCTATATCTGAGAGCTGTTTGAAAGATCAGGATTTTGTATTTTATTTTTTTGGCACTAAACTGTCTCCATGTATACTTCCATTAATTAAAAAAAACTGGTACCAGGACTCTTAAGACAAGTCTTGTGATGCCTTGGGTACATGTTTGTGAGAGTCTCACCTTTCCATAGAGGGGTCATGTTAGTGTGTAACCCAAACTGTTCAGACTTCTATAGACAGAAGTTGGCAGATCAGTTGTACTGACTTCAGAGTAGACCATGGTGTTCCTGAGAGTTTCATCTTTCCATAGAGGGGTCATAATAGTTTGTAGGCCAAACCATTCAGATGGTTTTGTAAGAAGACTGATTTTTGGGATTTCTCTGTCTGACAACCAAGAGCTTCTGGATATCAGAACAGCGATTACTCACCTTGAACTAGACTAAGATTTTTTATTTAATGAGTCGGACGCAAAGGATGTACTGCTTCTCTGAGACCAAGCCCAAATCCCCATTGTTTGCTTGAAGAAAAGATGGAAATTCAAGGCCCAAATCACCATCCTTCACATGAAAAAAGGAGATACCGGGGTGGAGATCAGGGTGCTTTGTGAGAATTTGGCGGTGAGTGGGTAACCCACCTCTGCCATCCGTTCTACTAACCAACGTGCAGTCACTGGAGCATAAACTGGATGAGCTCCGTTCTGCTTTTTCCCTGGATAATACCCGCCAGTCTGCACATATCACCCTGAGAATTTCGGACTGCTTTTCTCCACCATTACTCCAGATCATCACAGCTAGCTAGCTGCTACCGAGTGACCCAGCCCCAAAGCTAGCCTTTGAGCTAGGCCCAACTCCCGGCCTGCTCAGTGGACCCTATGATCACTTGGCTACACAGCTGATGCCTCCCGGACTCTTCACTATCACGACTAGAAGCCACTACATTGCTGGATTCCTGCCGTAAACTCTGGACCTTTGCATCAGATCATCGCAACTATCTAGCTGCTACCGAGTGTCTATAGTGGCTAACGCCCTTATCCCAAAGCTAGCACCAGTTAGCCTCGAGCCAGGCGCATCTCCCGGCTAACAAACAAAATTGACTCTTTTACCAATTGGACCCTTTGTCGACACGGAGCCCCGCCGATCCATCACCTCTGGTCTGCCAACGTAATTCCTTCCGATGTGCCCTCAACCGGCCTTTGTCGGATGTCGGTGAAAACGCTTCTGCTATCCCCGGCCTGCTAACTTTATGAACGCCGTGTCTCCCGCTTGCTAGTGTAGTAACGACTTCCCTGTTTCATCTTTTGCTGTTCACTGGACCTTATGATCACCTGGCTACATAGCTGATGCCTGCTGGACTGTTCATTAATCACGGTATTCCATTTTGTTTATTTCGTTTATCTGTCAGCCCCAGCCTTCGAACTCAGACCCTGTGTGTAGTTAACTGACCCTCTCTGCCCATTCATCGCCATTTTACCTGTTGTTGTCTTAGCTGATTAGCTGTTGCTGTCTTACCCGTTGTCTTATCTAGCTCTCCCAATCAATACCTGTGATTGCTTTATGCCTCGCTTCATGTCCCTCTCTAATGTCAATATGCCTTGTATACTGTTTAGGGTAGTTATCATTGTTTTATTTTACTGCGGAGCCCCTAGCCCCACTCAACAGCCTCAGATACAATGGGGCAAAAAAGTATTTAGTCAGCCACCAATTGTACAAGTTCTCCCACTTAAAAAGATGAGAGGCCTGTAATTTTCATCATAAGTACACTTCAACTATGACAGACAAAATGAGAATAAATAAAATCCAGAAAATCACAATGTAGGATTTTGCAAATTATGGTGGAAAATAAGTATTTGGTCACCTACAAACAAGCAAGATTTCTGGCTCTCACAGACCTGTAACTTCTTCTTTAAGAGGCTCCTCTGTCCTCCACTCGTTACCTGTATTAATGGCACCTGTTTGAACTTATCAGTATAAAAGACACCTGTCCACAACCTCAAACAGTCACACTCCAAACTCCACTATGGCCAAGAACAAAGAGCTGTCAAAGGACACCAGAAACAAAACAAAGACCTGCACCAGGCTGGGAAGACTGAATCTGCAATAGGTAAGCAGCTTGGTTTGAAGAAATCAACTGTGGGAGCAATTATTAGGAAATGGAAGACATACAAGACCACTGATAATCTCCCTCGAACTGGGGCTCCACGCAAGATCTCACCCTGTGGGGTCTAAATGATCACAAGAACGGTGAGCAAAAATCCCAGAACCACACGGAGGGACCTAGTGAATGACCTGCAGAGAGCTGGGACCAAAGTAACAAAGCCTACCATCAGTAACACACTACGCCGCCAGGGACTCAAATCCTGCAGTGCCAGATGTGTCCCCCTGCTTAAGCCAGTACATGTCCAAGCCCATCTGAAGTTTGCTAGAGAGCATTTGGATGATCCAGAAGAAGATTGGGAGAATGTCAGATGAAACCAAAATATAACTTTTTGGTAAAAACTCAACTCATTGTGTTTGGAGGACAAAGAATGCTGAGTTGCATCCAAAGAACACCATACCTACTGTGAAGCATGGGGGTGGAAACATCATGCTTTGGGGCTGTTTTTCTGCAAAGTGACCAGGACGACTGATCCGTGTAAAGGAAAGAATGAATGGGGCCATGTATCGTGAGATTTTGAGTGAAAACCTCCTTCTATCAGCAAGGGCATTGAAGATGAAACGTGGCTGGGTCTTTCAGCATGACAATGATCCCAAACACACCGCCCGGGCAAAGAAAGAGTGGCTTCTTAAGAAGCATTTCAAGGTCCTGGAGTGGCCTAGCCAGTCTCCAGATCTCAACCCTATAGAAAATCTTTGGAGGGAGTTGAAAGTCTGTGTTGCCCAGCAACATCCCAAAAACATCACTGCTCTAGAGGAGATCTGCATGGAGGAATGGGCCAAAATACCAGCAACAGTGTGTGAAAACCTTGTGAAGACTTACAGAAAATGTTTGACCTCTGTCATTGCCAACAAAGGATATATAACAAAGTATTGAGATAAACTTTTGTTATGGACCAAATACTTATTTTCCACCATCATTTGCAAATAAATTCATTAAAAATCCTACAATGTGATTTTCTGCATTTTTTTTCTTCTCATTTTGTCTGTCATAGTTGAAGTGTACCTATGATGAAAATGACAGGCCTCTCTCATCTTTTTAAGTGGGAGAACTTGCACAATTGGTGGCTGACTAAATACTTTTTTGCCCCACTGT
This sequence comes from Oncorhynchus mykiss, assembly GCF_013265735.2. NCBI lineage: Eukaryota > Metazoa > Chordata > Actinopteri > Salmoniformes > Salmonidae > Oncorhynchus > Oncorhynchus mykiss. The sequence goes on from NC_048593.1 coordinate 19,687,894, forward strand.
ATATATCAATGACGTTGCTCTTTCTGCAGACGATTCCTTGATCCACCTCTACGCAGACGACACCATCCTGTATACATCTGGCCCTTCTTTGGACACTGTTAACAAACCTCCAAACGAGCTTCAATGCCATACAACACTCCTTCCGTGGCCTCCAACTGCTCCTAAATGCTAGTAAAACCAAATGCATGCTTTTCAACCGTTCGATGCCCGCACCTGCCCGCCCGACTAGCATCACTACTCTGGACGGTTCTGACTTAGAATATGTGGACAACTACAAATACCTAGGGGTCTGGCTAGACTGTAAACTCTCCTTCCAGACTCATATTAAGCATCTCCAATCCAAAATTAATTATATAATCGGTTTCCTATTCCGCAAAAAAGCATCCTTCACCTATGCTGCCAAACATACCCTCGTAAAACTGACTATTCTACCGATCCTCGACTTTGGCGATGTCATTTACAAAATAGCCTCCAACACTCTACTCAGCAAACTGGATGCAGACTATCACAGTGCCATCCGTTTTGACACTAAAGCCCCATATACCACCCACCACTGCAACCTGTATCAAATCAAATCAAATGTATTCATATAGCCCTTCGTACATCAGCTGACATCTCAAAGTGCTGTACAGAAACCCAGCCTAAAACCCCAAACAGCAAGCAATGCAGGCGTAGAAGCACGGTGGCTAGGAAAAACTCCCTAGAAAGGCCAAAACCTAGGAAGAAACCTAGAGAGGAACCAGGCTATGTGGGGTGGCCAGTCCTCTTCTGGCTGTGCTGGGTGGAGATTACAATAGAACATGGCATGTTCATGTTCAAATGTTCATAAATGACCAGCATGGTCGAATAATAATGAGGCAGAACAGTTGAAACTGGAGCAGCAGCACGGCCAGGTGGACTGGGGACAGCAAGGAGTCATCATGTCAGGTAGTCCTGGGGCATGGTCCTAGGGCTCAGGTCGTCCGAGAGAGAGAAAGAAAGAATTAGAGAACGCACACTTAGATTCCCACAGGACACCGATTAGGACAGGAGAAGTACTCCAGATATAACAAACTGACCCTAGCCCCCCGACTCATAAACTACTGCAGCATAAATACTGGAGGCTGAGACAGGAGGGGTCAGGAGACACTGTGGCCCCATCCGAGGACACCCCCGGACAGGGCCAAACAGGAAGGATATAACCCCACCCACTTTGCCAAAGCACAGCCCCCACACCACTAGAGGGATATCTTCAACCACCAACTTACCACCCTGAGACAAGGCCGAGTATAGCCCACAAAGATCTCCGCCATGGCACAACCCAAGGGGGGGCGCCAACCCAGACAGGATGACCACATCAGTGAATCAACCCACTCAAGTGACACACCCCCTCCAGGGACGGCATGAGAGCGCCCCAGTAAGCCAGTGACTCAGCCCCTGTAATAGGGTTAGAGGCAGAGAATCCCAGTGGAAAGAGGGGAACCGGCCAGGCAGAGACAGCAAGGGCGGTTCGTTGCTCCAGAGCCTTTCCGTTCACCTTCCCACTCCTGGGCCAGACTACACTCAATCATATGACCCACTGAAGAGATGAGTCTTCAGTAAAGACTTAAAGGTTGAGACCGAGTTTGCGTCTCTGACATGGGTAGGCAGACCGTTCCATAAAAATGGAGCTCTATAGGAGAAAGCCCTGCCTCCAGCTGTTTGCTTAGAAATTCTAGGGACAATTAGGAGGCCTGCGTCTTGTGACCGTAGCGTACGTGTAGGTATGTACGGCAGGACCAAATCAGAGAGATAGGTAGGAGCAAGCCCATGTAATGCTTTGTAGGTTAGCAGTAAAACCTTGAAATCAGCCCTTGCTTTGACAGGAAGCCAGTGTAGGGAGGCTAGCACTGGAGTAATATGATCAAAGTTTTTGGTTCTAGTCAGGATTCTAGCAGCCGTATTTAGCACTAACTGAAGTTTATTTAGTGCTTTATCCGGGTAGCCGGAAAGTAGAGCATTGCAGTAGTCTAACCTAGAAGTGACAAAAGCATGGATTAATTTTTCTAAAGTTTGCAGCCATCCACTTCCTTATGTCTGAAACACATGCTTCTAGCAAGGGCAATTTTGGGGCTTCACCATGTTTAATTGAAATGTACAGCTGTGTGTCATCCGCATAGCAGTGAAAGTTAACATTATGTTTTCGAATAACATCCCCAAGAGGTAAAATATATAGTGAAAACAATAGCGGTCCTAAAACGGAACCTTGAGGAACACCGAAATTTACAGTTGATTTGTCAGAGGACAAAACATTCACAGAGACAAACTGATATCTTTCCGACAGATAAGATCTAATCCAGGCCAGAACTTGTCCGTGTAGACCAATTTGGGTTTCCAATCTCTCCTAAAGAATGTGGTGATCGATGGTATCAAAAGCAGCACTAAGGTCTAGGAGCACGAGGACAGATGCAGAGCCTCGGTCCGATGCCATTAAAATGTAATTTACCACCTTCACAAGTGCCGTCTCAGTGCTATGATGGGGTCTAAAACCAGACTGAAGCATTTTGTATACATTGTTTGTCTTCAGGAAGGCAGTGAGCTGCTGCGCAACAGCCTTTTCTAACATTTTTGAAAGGAATGGAAGATTCGATATAGGCCGATAGTTTTTTATATTTTCTGGGTCAAGGTTTGGCTTTTTCAAGAGAGGCTTTATTACTGCCACTTTTAGTGAGTTTGGTACACATCCGGTGGATAGAGAGACGTTTATTATGTTCAACATAGGAGGGCCAAGCACAGGAAGCAGCTCTTTCAGTAGTTTAGTTGGAATAGGGTCCAGTACGTAGCTTGAAGGTTTAGAGGCCATGATTATTTTCATCATTGTGTCAAGAGATATAGTACTAAAACACTTGAGCGTCTCTCTTGATCCTAGGTCCTGGCAGAGTTGTGCAGACTCAGGACAACCGAGCTTTGAAGGACTACGCAGATTTAAAGAGGAGTCCGTAATTTGCTTTCTAATAATCATAATCTTTTCCTCAAAGAAGTTCATGAATTTATCACTGCTAAAGTGAAAGTCATCCTCTCTTGGGGAATGCTGCTTTTAAGTTAGCTTTGCGACAGTATCAACAAGGAATTTTGGATTGTTCTTATTTTACTCAATTAAGTTAGAAAAATAGGATGATCGAGCAGCAGTAAGGGCTCTTCGGTACTGCACGGTACAGTCTTTCCAAGCTAGTCGGAAGACTTCCAGTTTGGTGTGGCGCCATTTCCGTTCCAATTTTCTGGAAGCTTGCTTCAGAGCTCGGGTATTTTCTGTGTACCAGGGAGCTAGTTTCTTATGAGAAATGTTTTTAGTTTTTAGGGGTGCAACTGCATCTAGGGTATTGCGCAAGGTTAAATTGAGTTCCTCAGTTAAGTGGTTAACTGATTTTTGTCCTCTGGCGTCCTTGGGTAGACAGAGGGAATCTGGAAGGACATCAAGAAATCTTTGTGTTGTCTGTGAATTTATAGCACAACTTTTGATGGTCCTTGGTTGGGGTCTGAGCAGATTATTTGTTGCAATTGCAAACGTAATAAAATGGTGGTCCGATAGTCCAGGATTATGAGGAAAAACATTAAGATCCACAACATTTATTCCATGGGACAAAACTAGGTCCAGAGTATGACTGTGACAGTGAGTGGGTCCAGAGACATGTTGGACAAAACCCACTGAGTCGATGATGGCTCCGAAAGCCTTTTGGAGTGGGTCTGTGGACTTTTCCATGTGGATATTAAAGTCACCAAAGATTAGAATATTATCTGCTATGACTACAAGGTCCGATAGGAATTCAGGGAACTCAGTGAGGAACGCTGTATATGGCCCAGGAGGCCTGTAAACAGTAGCTATAAAAAGTGATTGAGTAGGCTGCATAGATTTCATGACTAGAAGCTCAAAAGACGAAAACGTTTTTTTTTTTTTTGTAAATTGAAATTTGCTATCGTAAATGTTAGCAATACCTCCGCCTTTGCGGGATGCACGGGGGATATGGTCACTAGTGTAGCCAGGAGGTGAGGCCTCATTTAACACAGTAAATTCATCAGGCTTAAGCCATGTTTCAGTCAGGCCAATCACATCAAGATTATGATCAGTGATTAGTTAATTGACTATAATTGCCTTTGAAGTAAGGGATCTAACATTAAGTAGCCCTATTTTGAGATGTGAGGTATCATGATCTCTTTCAATAATGACAGGAATGGAGGTGGTCTTTATCCTAGTGAGATTGCTAAGGCGAACACCGCCATGTTTAGTTTTGCCCAACCTATATATATTTTTCTATTGTGTTGTTGATTGTAATTTTGTTTATCCCATGTGTAACTCTGTGTTGTTTTTTGTTGCACTGCATTGCTTTATCTTGGCCAGGTCGCAGTTGTAAATGAGAACTTGTCCTCAACTGGCCTACCTGGTTAAATAAAGGTGAAATAAAAAAATATGTTCCGGGATTCATCCAATGGCATTGAGGAGTATACCACCTCAGTCACCGGATTCATCAATAAGTGCATCGACGACTCGTCCCTGACGCTCATTGGATGTGGCAGGGCTTGCAAACTATTACGTACCCAGCTGCGAGCTGCCCAGTGACCTGAGCCTACCAGACGTGCTAAATGCCTTTTATGCTCGCTTCGAGGCAAGCAACACTGAAGCATGCATGAGAGCACCAGCTGCTCTGGACAACTGTGTGATCATGCTCTCCGTAGCCAATATGAGCAATAACTTTAAACAGGTCAACATTCCCAAGGCAGCGGGGCCAGATAGATTACCAGGACATTACTCAGCGCATGCGCGGAACAACTGGCAAGTGTCTTCACTGACATTTTCAACCTCTCCCTGACCAAGTCTGTAATACTTACATGTTTCAAACAGACCACCATAGTCCCTGTGCCCAAGAAAGCAAAGGTAACCTGCCTAAATACTTACCGACCCCTGGCACGTCGGTAGCCATGATGTGCTTTGAAAGGCTGGACATAGCTCACATCAACACCATCATCCCGGAAACTCCAAATCGCATACCGCCCCAACAGATCCACAGATGACGCAATTTCAATCTCACTCCACACTGCCCTTTCCCACCTGGACAAAAAGAACACCTATGTGAGAATACTGTTCATTGACTACAGCTCAGTGTTCAAAACCATAGTGACCGCAAAGCTCATCACTAAGCTAAGGACCTGGGACTAAACACCTGCCTCTGCAAGTGGATCCTGGACTTCCTGACGGGGGTACCCTTCAGAGGTGCATGCTTAGTCCCCTCCTGAACTCCCTGTTCACCTTCGACTGCGTGGCCAAGCACAACTCCAGCACCATCATTAAGTTTGCTGACAACAACGGTGGTAGGCCTGATCACCGACAACGATGAGATAGCCTATAGGGAGGAGGTCAGAGACTTGGCAGTGTGGTGCCAGGACAACAACCTCTTCCTAAACGTGAGCAAGACAAAGGAGATGATCGTGGACTACAGGAAAAGGAGGGCCGAACACGCCCCCATTCACATCGACGGGGCTGTAGTGGAACAGGTTGAGAGCTTCAAGTTCCTTGGTGTCCACATCACCAACAAACTATCATGGTCCAAACACACCAAGAAAGTAATGAAGAGAGCACGAAAATGCCTTTTCCCCCTCAGGAGACTGAAAGGATTTATCATGGGTCCTCAGATCCTCAAAAAGTTCTACAGCTACACCATCGAGAGCATCCTGACCGGTTGCATCATCGCCTAGTATGGCAACTGCTCAGCATGAGACCGTAAGGCCCTACAGAGGGTAGTGCGTACAGCCCGTTACATCACTGGGTCCAAGCTTCCTGCCATCCATGATCTTTATACTAGGTGGTGTCAGAGGAAGGCCCCCCCCAAAAAAGACTCCAGTCACCCAAGTCATGGACTATTCTCTCTGCTACCGCATGGCAAGCAGTACCAGAGCCCCAAGTCTAGGTCCAAAAGGCTTCTTAACAGATTTGACCCCCAAGCCCTAATACTGCTGAACAATTCATCAAATGGCCACCCGGACTATATGCATTGACACTCCCGGCCCTTTGATTTGTATCACTGCTGCTACTTATTGTTTATTATCTATGCATAGTCACTTTACCCCTACCTACATTAACAAATTACCTTGACTAACCCATACCCCTGCACATTGACTCGGTACCAGTACCCTCTGTATATAGCCTCGTTATTGTTATTTAATTGTGTTACCTATTTTTTACTTTTGTTTATTTTGATTTGATTTTATCTTGTTGGAAAAAGTAATCTCCTTGCCATGAGGATGTTGTGTGTGGATATTGTCACAGATGGCTCTTTGCTCAGACAAGGAAATGAATGGTAAATTACTCTGTGAATCAACACGAATAACTTTTCTTATTGTCTGTTTTGCAGCCAACATCTGTTCATTGGTAGGATTATTCAACAGAATATGGGAAACTAATTCACCTCAATTAGAAAAGTATTCTAGAACTGTGTTTCTTTCATTGCCACCAATGCTCTGTCGTTAATCTTATCCTATATAATCATCTGTCCAGCGCACCCCCAGTCCTTTTCAACAGAAGTGGTGCTATTGATTAGATTAGTCAATAAAGGCTTGTTTCCCCCTACTACTATCATACTAATGCACTTACAGTGAATGTCCCAAGCAGCCTTGCAGGCCAGGTTATAAAGTGCACCAGAGCTCCTAAATTATTCACGAGCCCCTTCACCAGTCGATGCCTCCTTTAGAGATGGGCGGGCGGTGGGCGATGATGTCACACAGCCCCGTGGAGCCAGACAAGGGCACCTGACACTGAAACTGAATGATTGATCCAGCTGTGGAACGCTCCCCGCCACAGTATCCTGGAGCAGTCTTTAGAGATGGGCATTCAACTCCCTTAGGTCGTATCATTACAACCAATGTCCAGGACATGAATGAAGGACTGTAGAGGTGTCAATGAAAAATTATGTAACCCCATTTAATTCGGTCAGATGAGAGAATGGGAAAATGTTACTGGATTTTAAAGCTTTTGTCACAAAGGGGGACATTTAAGGGGAGATAAATGACAGTGAAATCTGAATTGATATTTCATATTCCAGTCTTGGACTGCAATAAAGGGAACTTGTGACCATTTATTTAATCTTTAAAAAACAATACATCTCAGATGGAGATTACAGAGGACATCTGACAACATCGGATTTATTCAGCCTGTTCTATAAGTGCTACATCAACAGGGTTGTATGTGGCTAAGCCCACAGAAAAAAATGTAGGTTATTACTGTAACGGCATTCTTCCTCCTCTTCTGAGGAGGAGTAGCGAGAAGGATCGGAGGACCAATGCGCAGCGTGGTAAGTGTCCATAACGTTTATTTAAAGACATAAACTGAACACTACAAAACAATAAATGTGAAACGAACAAAACTGTACCGTGTGGCAACAAACACACAAAACTCAAAAGTGAAACCCAGGCTACCTAAGTATGATTCTCAATCAGAGACAACTAACGACACCTGCCTCTGATTGAGAACCATACTAGGCTGAACTCAAAACCCCAACATAGAAAAACACACATAGACTGCCCACCCCAACTCACGCCCTGACCATACTAAATAAAGACAAAATGGAAATAAAGGTCAGAATGTGACAATTACCCATAAAATAGCATTCATAACAGCACATTCTTGTGCTCGACACAGAAATTGAGACTAGACTGATTGAAATGATCCATTTGACAGGATGTTTTATCCCACAGCTCAGAGAAACTCATTTACCTTCCAGTGGCGGTTCTAGACCATTTCAACTGGGGGGGCCAAGCTGGGGACAGTTGTACTGTTAGAGGGGCCAGTTACATTAGACGTTATTGTTGTCATCGTTTTCTTCACTATATTGCAGGCAAAAGACCATGTTCATAATCATCATCGTTGCCACTGTCTAATAACGGATGTAAAAAAAAGGACAATAGCAAAAATGAGTTATGTAAAAATTATTTCATACTCCACATTTAGGGGGGCCACAAGAGGGTCCAAAATTGTTGTCAATTTTGGACCGCCACTGCTTCCTTCAAGAGACACAAGAGACACTTTGAGAACCCCTTCGACTTGTCTTCTCAGGATTGCAATAGCTATTGACCACTCATCAATAAGTATTAAAACTAGCCCACTGAGCAAAAACTGGTTGAATCAACGTTACTTCCACGTCATTTAAAAACAATTGTGGTGACGTTGTATCAACGTGGAATATGTAAATTATCAATGTAAGGGAATTTCATCTTTTTTTCCCTAAATCCAATGACATGGTGAAGTGTTTTGTTTATTTGACGTTGAATTCATGTTAGTTGAGAACTCAACCAAATGGAAATTGAAACTGGAAGTTGAAATGATGTCTGTGCCCAGTGGAACCCTGGTTCATAACAGGCCTTTTGTAATGTCCATGTGTCAAAAAAGCTAAAGCACAACATAGACTGGCTTCCAATTTAGCCAGGACTGTTGTCGTTGTAATGCCAAACAAGTTGAGCGACGGTTGAGCTGGCTCTGACTAAAACAGACAGGCAAATCCAGAATATACCCAGCCAGGTTTAAAAACATGATGAAACAAGCATTGCATATTTTAAGAAAGTGTGGGGGTATTTCCGCACTCCTGCTGATCTGCTTCTCTCTCATTTCTGGGAAATCCAGCTGAAGGCATACACAGTAGAAACACTGTGGAAAATCAACATATTCTACAACAAAGCCAAGAGCGAAGGGATGACATTGCCAATTTAAAAGCTAGCTCTCTGCTCTGAAATAAGTGCTTCAGGAGTGCTGGAAAGATCACTGTTCAGAGCATAAAAATCACTGGCTCAAGCTAGCATTCAAGATTTTATTGCACTAAAACCTTTGGGATATTTGAGAAAATGCCCTCTAGCTTAACAGTTTGATTTGATTTATTCTCTGTTTGATGGAGGAAGCAGTCATTGTGGCTGCAGTGCATTCCTTGTTGTTGTTTTTTGTAAAAGAAAATGTCTTCTATACATGGCAGCTAAAAGCTGCATTGCATATACAAAAGCACATATCAAAATACGACCAATAGAACACAGCAGCTATGTAAATTAGGCACTGGAAGGATGAATGATGGATCAAGGAATTGAAGCAGTTATGATGGCATTGAGCGCTGTCATTCCTTAATTAGACCTCATGAAGGATGAAGTGAAGAAAAAAAATTAACTCAAGGAATTCATACCTTTCTTATACTCATTGAGGTACCCACCTAAAGTAGCCTGCAAGTGAAGCCTTGGATTTGAATACAACTAGAAAAGTCACCATGATTTCAGACACTACACATCTATGTTATAATAGCCTACGCTAAGCATTTTAACCTGTGGGAGAATCTCCTCCTACAATTTTGTGTGATTTTCTTCATTTTTGGCTCAAAAGAAGTGCGTGGTCCTCGTACATCCGGCTGGCCACTTTATATTCCGCTGTGGTATGTATTGTTTTTTTATCCATCTTGCTCATTGACTTGACATTCCAAATTACCATCAAATAAAGCCCGGAGTGATAAGGGTTCAATGGGTTGGTCAAAGAAGCAGAACACTGCTTAAATATATATATATAGCTACTGCATCATCATGCCAAAGCTACCATGACGTCACTGAAGACAGTAGTTTTAAAAATGAAAACTGTCATGAAAAATTATTTATTCATTTAATCACATTATGACGTCATTCCCGCCCCCTCCAGACCTATAAAAGGTACCCCCTGTCCATCTAAAAGTCATACATAGTCTTATCCATCATAATGCCCAGGAGACGCAGAACATCCAGCAGCCGCCCTGTCCGCAGGCGCCGCTGACCCAGGTTGTCCCGGCATTGCAGGGGAGGAGGCCGCAGATAGTTAGACAGGTAACCTAACTGACCTAACCACTCCCGTTTCTCCCTCACAACCACTGGTAGTGTGGAGATGTTAAAGTCTCCTTAAATAAAAGATGGGCTTTTAACTAAAACTGTTACATTTATTTTATTTTATTATAATGGTTTAGGCTTATAAGAGTTTTAGGCAGTGGAGTTAATAATAGATAGGCTAAGTAGCCTAGATAATAATTGCGTAATCTGTTTGGGATATTGTCACGTTCTGACCTTAGTTCCTTTGTTTTGTCTTTTGTTTTAGTATGGTGAGTTGGGTGGGTTGTCTATGTTAGTTTTTCTATGATTTTCTATTTCTGTGTTTGACCTGGTATGGTTCTCAATCAGAGGCAACTGTCAATTGTTGTCCCTGATTGAGAACCATATTTAGGTAGCCTGTTTTCGATTGTGTTTTGTGGGTAGTTGTTTTCAGTCTTTGTGTGTCTACACCAGACAGAGCTGTTCCTGTTGTTTTGTTATTCAGTGTTCAGTTTACTTTATTAAAAAGATGAACACGTGCTGCGCATTGGTCCTCACCTTCTTCCCACGACAGCCGTTACAGATAGCCTACAATTAAAACATTGAATCATTGTATCTGTCCCTAACAAATACAGCTGAAGTCGGAAGTTTACATACACCTCTGCCAAATACATTTAAACTCTGTTTTTCACAATTCCTGACATTTAATCCTAGTAAAACTTCCCTGTCGTAGGTCAGTTAGGATCACCACTTTATTTTAAGAATGTGAAATGTCAGAATAACGGTAGAGAGAATTATTTATTTCAGCTTTTATTTCTTTCATCACATTCCCAGTGAGTCAGAAGTTTACATACACTCAATTAGTATTTGGTAGCATTACCTTTAAATTGTTTAACTTGGGTCAAATGTTTCGGGTAGCCTTCCACAAGCTTCCCACAATAAGTTTGGTGAATTTTAACCCATTCCTCCTGACAGAGCTGGAGTAACTGAGTCAGGTTTGTAGGCCTCCTTGCTCACACACACTTTTTCAGTTCTGCCCACACATTTCTATGGGATTGAGGTCAGGGCTTTGTGATGGCCACTCCAATACCTTGACTTTGTTGTCCTTAAGCCATTTTCCACAACTCTGGAAGTATGCTTGGGGTCATTGTCCATTTGGAAGACTCATATGCGACCAAGCTTTAACTGATGTCTTGAGATGTTGCTTCAATATATCCACATAATTTTCCTACCTCATGATGCCATCTATTTTGTGAAGTGCACCAGACCCTCAGGCAGCAAAGCATTCCCACAACGTGATGCTGCCACCACCATGCTTCATGGTTGGGATGAAGTTCTTAGGCTTGCAAGCGACCCCCTTTTTCCTCCAAACACAACGATGGTCATTATGGCCAAACAGTTCTATTTTTGTTTCATCAGACCAAAAAGTATGATCTTTGTCCACATGTGCAGTTGCAAACCGTAGTCTGGCTTTTTTTATGGCGGTTTTGGAGCTGTGGCTTCTTCCTTGCTGAGCGGCCTTTCAGGTTGTCGATATACTTTTGTACCTGTTTCCTCCAGCATCTTCACAGGGTCCTTTGCTGTTGTTCTGGGATTGATTTTCACTTTTCGCACCAAATTACATTCACGTCTCCTTCCTGAGCGATATGACGTCTGCGTGGTCCCATGGTGTTTTTACTTGCGTACTATTGTTTGTACAGATGAACGTGGTACCTTCAGGCGTTTGGAAATTGCTCCCAAGGATGAACCAGACTTGTGGAAGTCTGCAATTATTTTTCTGAGGACTTGGCTGATTTCTTTTGATTTTCCCAAGATGTCACGCAAAGAGGCACTGAGTTTGAAGGTAGGCCATGAAATACATCCACAGGTACACCTCCAATTAACTCAAATTATATCAATTAGTGTAAATAAAACTGTAAATACATACATTAAAACAATGTCTTTATTTCAAACATTAACACATTCAATCATCAACAGTCAAGTCCAATGCATTGCATCATTAGGATTTAGTTCGCAATAGGCCTACAACCATGTCTTGATCCGACTGCAGGCCTATGGGCAAATCATTGATTCATAAACATGTACTATAGTTATAACATTGTACAACATTGACAGACAACTAAGGAAGAGAATAGACACGGGAATATAAATTTCTAGGTTATTTGTTTAAAAGTTAGCCTATCAAATCAAATCAAACTTTATTTGTCACATGCGCCGAATACAACAAGTGTCGACTTTACCGTGAAACGCTTACTTTACAAGCCCTTAACAGTACAGTTCAAGAAGAGTTATGAAAATATTTACCAAGTAGACTAAAATAAAACGTTTTTTTTTTTAAATAACACAATAAGAATAACAATAATGAGGCTATATACAGGGTGCATCGGTACCGAATCAGTGTGCGGAGGTTAGTTGAGGTAGTTTGTACATATAGGTGGGGGTGAAGTGACTGGGCATAGATGTAAACAGCGAGTAACAGCAGTGTACAAAAGGAAGGGGGGGTCAATGTAAATTGTCCGGTGGCGATTTTATTCATTGTTCAGCAGTCTTATGGCTTGGGGGTAGAAGCTTTTGAGGAGCCTTTTGGTCCTAGACTTGGCGCTCCGGTACCGCTTGACGTGCTGTAGCAGAGAACACTGTCTATGACTTGGGTGACTTGAGTCTGACAATTTTATGGGCTTTCCTCTGACACCGCCTATTATATAGAACCTGGATGGCAGGAAGCTTGGCCCCAGTGATGTACTGAGCTGTTCGCACTACCCTCTGTAGCGCCTTTCGGTCAGATGCCGAGCAGTTGCCATACCAGGCGGTGATGCAACAGGTCAGGATGCTCTCGATGGTGCAGCTGTAGAAACGTTTGAGGATCTAGGGACCCATGCCAAATCTTCTCAGTCTCCTGAGGGGGAAAGGTTTTGTCATGCCCTCTTCACAACTGTCTTGGTATGTTTGGACCATGATAGTTCGTTGGTGATGTGGACACCAAGGAACTTGAAACTCTCGACCAGCTCCACTACAGTCCGGTTGATGTGAATGGGGCCCTGTCCTGCCCGGCTGTTCCTGTAGTCCACGATCAGCTCCTTTGTCTTGCTCACATTGAGGGAGAGGTTAATGTTTATTGGATAATTTCAAGATCCAACCAAAACGGTAGGCTAAATCATCTGTATAATATGCCTACCATAAGCCTCTCGGCTGCTGGAGGGTCTACTCCTACCGCTTTGTGCCAGTGGTGTTCATTTTAGGATCAAAAGAAGGGCTTCCATCCTCTAACGCAGTGGTTCCCAAACTTTTTATAGTCCCGTACCCCGATAAAACGTTCAACCCCCAGCTGCGTACCCACCTCTAGGACCAGGGCCAGCGCACTCGCAAATGTTGTTTTTTGCCATCATTGTAAGCCTGCCACACACACTATACGATACATTTATTAAACATAAGAATGAGTGTGAGTTTTTGTCACAATCCAGCTCGTAGGAAGTGACAAAGAGCACTTATAGGACCAGGGTACAAAGAATAACATAATAATAATCAATCATTTTGCTCTTTATAGGGCCATCTTACATATAAAACTTTATTTGTTCCTGGAAAATTGTGAATAACTCACCACAGGTTAATGAGAATGGTGTGCTTGAAAGGATGCACATAACTCTGCAATGTTGGGTTGTATTGGAGAGAGTCTTAAATAATTTTCCACACCTAGTCTGTGCCTATATTTCTTTTTCATGCTAGTGAACGCCGACAATCCCCTCTCACATAGGTACGTGGTTGCAAAGGGCGTCAGTGTCTTAACAGCTTGATTTGCCAAGGCAGGATACTGTGAGCGCAGCCCAGTCCAGAAATCTGGCAGTGGCTTCTGATTAAATTCAATTTTGTTGCAATTTAGACGAGGCTCTCTTGTTCAGATATCGCTAAGTGGACTGGAGGCAGGGCATGAAAAAGATAATGAATCCAGTTGTTTGTGTCATCCATTAATGGGAAAGTACCTGCGTAATTGCACACCCAACTCACTCAGGTGCTTCGCTATATCACATTTGATATTGTCCGTAAGCTTGAGTTCATTGGACACAAAAAAATCATACAATGATTGAAAGACCTGTGTGATGTCCTTGTTAATGCAGACAGAGAAGAGCACCAACTTCTTAATCATAGCCTCAATTTTGTCTCGCACATTGAAAATAGTTGTGGAGAGTCCCTGTAATCCTAGATTCAGTTCATTCAGACAAGAAAAACATCATCCAGATAGGCCAGTCATGTGAGAAACTCGTCATCATGCAAGTGGTCAGACAAGTGAAAAGTATGGTCAGTAAAGAAAACTTTAAGCTCGTCTCTCAATTCAAAAAAACTTGTCAATACTTTGCCCCTTGATAACCAGAGCACTTCTGTATGTTGTAAAAACATTACATGATCGCTGCCCATAACATTGCATAGTGCAGAAAATACGCGAGAGTTCAGGGGCCTTGCTTTAAAGTTAACCATTTTCACTGTTGTGTCCAAAACATCTTTCAAGCTGTCAGACATTCCTTTGGCAGCAAGAGCCTCTCGGTTGATGCTGCAGTGTACACAAGTGGTGTAGGGAGCAACTCCTTGCACGCGCGTTACCACTCCACTATGTCTCCCTGTCATGGCTTTTGCACCATCAGTACAGATACTGTGCTTGCTGGGCTAACAACAAATGTAGAATTACTGATGCTATCATTGGATGTGCTCGTGGAAGCAGAACAACTTGTGTCGTCAACAGGTGCAGGTGTAGTACTGATGGTAGTAGCAGTACTACCAGTAGAGTTGGTATGTGTCTCTATGGACGCAGGCCCTACTTTTTTTTACCATTTATCCATTTTCGATCAAACGGAATGAGCAGCAGCTACGTTTTGCTACATACGGACCGTTAGTGGAATTCCCACGAGAGAGTAATGGTTAATGATTGGATGTTAATTATTTAACTAGGCTACCTGTATTTGACATTGTGTTGTTATTGTGCTGAACACTAGATGGTTTCATTTTATTTTTTCCAGTGAAACGAGGCTACTCAGGCGAGAACAAAGCCTCACCCAAATGTGTAGCCCGGTTGGAAAATATAAATGGACTGTTTGAAAATGTGAATCACATTTCTATTTGGCGTACCCCCGACGGCATAGTGCGTACCCCAGTTTGGGGATACCTTCTCTAACGCCATTGGCCATGTTGCATAGCCATGGGAAGTAGGGGTGCTGAGGGTTCTGCAGCACCCCCTGAAGAATCTGAATTGAAACAAAATATTAATAAAAGCAAAATGAAAAACTTGAGAAAAAAAGTAGTGCACTGGGTAGTGCACTGGGCATTTAATAGTCCTGTTTTAGCGGACTGATATAGCCGTCTGTCCCACCCCCAGTTGATTACATTAAAATGGTGGAAGCCCTCAATGGCTACGTTCATGCTAAAACAGCCTTTTGGCCACTAGAGGCCTCTGTCATTCTCTATCTATTCTCTTCCTCACCAACTTCAAACATCTGCTATCTGAGCAGTTAACCGATCGCTGCAGCTGTACATAGTCTATCGGTAAATAGCCCACCCATTTTTACCTACCTCATCCCCATACCTACCTATCCCCATACTGTTTTTATTTATTTACTTTTCTGCTCTTTTGCACACCAATATCTCTACCTGTACATGACCATCTGATCATTTATCACTCCAGTGTTATTAACCTGCAAAATTGTAATTATTCGCCTACCTCCTCATGCCTTTTGCACACAATGTATATAGACTCCCCTTTTTTTTCTACTGTGTTATTGACTTGTTAATTGTTTACTTACTCCATATGTAACTTTGTGTTGTCTGTTCACACTGCTATGCTTTATCTTGGCCAGGTCGCAGTTGCAAATGAGAACTTGTTCTCAACTAGCCTACCTGGTTAAATAAAGGTGAAATAAAAAATTAAATAAAAAATTCATAGGAGCAAAGCAGGAAATAAAAACAGAAAGTAAAAGCAGTAAGTAGAAGCAGGAAATCAAAGCAGGAAGTCAAAGCAGGAAATGGACCATAGAGAAGTGTACCATATGCGTTTTAGCCTCAATAGAGGTTTGCCAGTTGACGCAAGACGCCTCCTGGTGGCCATGTTGGAAGAACACAGCATCAATTCTTTCAACAACAGCTGAGTTCTACCTCCAATTGCATGACAACAGTGTTGATAACTAGTTGATTCATCACCATGGTCAATTTTCTGTGCAATATTTGGTTGCTGTGAGAAGGCAGAAAGTCATGAAACACCAGGGAGATAAGACTCAAGGGCTGCGGTTCAAACTCATAAAAGACACACCCTCGTCCACTTACCCTCGCCTTATGCCGTTGGGGGAATCTGAATAGGAATCTGAACTCGGTTGAGATGTAACGTGGGTTGATCGGAGCTCTGGTATCAATCGTTGATAAGCAAACAATCAAACTTTACTTGGTGTGGTTGCGGTTCGAGTACTGAAATGGACACAACTTCCAACATCTAATTCAGTATAAGCAGGCCCAGGTCATGTTGGCGTCAGTTCTGTGACACCATTGGAAGGGTGACACCTGTGGGAGGGGTCAGAAGGGAATGGGATTATCCAGTGTTGACGAGTGGGGAGGATATGGCATTAACAGATGAGAAGAAGGCAGAGATGATGGCCACAGCGTTTGTCCAGGTGCGTAGATCAGCAAATTTGTCAGAGCAGGGGCAGAGTGGGAGAGAGAGAACGAGAGCAGAGCACCCTGGAGTGATGGATAGGAGGGAGGATGTAAATGTTGCATCAGCCAATAGCTTTAACATCACATATATGTAAGATTATGGAATGTACACTATATATACAAAAGTATGTGGACACCCCTTCAAATGAGTGGATTTGGCTATTTCAGCCACATCCATTCAGCCACTTAACAGGTGTATAAAATTGAGCACACAGCCATGCAATCGCCAAGGACAAACATTGGCAGTAGAATGGCCTAACTGAAGAGCTCAGTGACTTTTAATGTGGTACCGTCATAGGATGCCACTTTTCCAACAAGTCTGTTACAAAAATGTCTGCCCTGTTAGAGCTGCTCCAGTCAACGGCTGTTATTATGAAGTGGAAACGTCTAGGAGCAACAATGGCTCAGCCGCAAAGTGGTAGGCCACACAAGCTCACAGAACGGGACCGCCGAGCGCTGGTGAAGCGCGTTGTGCGTAAAAATTGTCTGTCCTCAGTTGCAACACTCTCTACCAAGTTCCAAACTGCCTCTGGAAGCAACTTCAGCACATGAACTGGAGCTTCAGGAAAGGGGTTTCCATGGCTGAGCAGCCGCACACAAGACTAATATCACCATGCGCAATGCCAAGCGTCGGCTGGAGTGGTGTAAAGCTCGCTGCCATTCGACTCTGGAGCAGTGGAAAGGCGTTCTCTGGAGTGATGAATCACGCTTCACCATCTGGCAGTCCGACGGACAAATCTGGATTTGGTGGATGCCAGGAGAACGCTACCTGCCCCAATGCATAGTGCCAACTGTAAAGTTTGTTGGAGGAGGAATAATGGTCTGGAGCTGTTTTTCATGGTTCGTGCTAGGCCCATTGGTTCCATTGAAGGGAAATTTCAACACTACAGCATACAATGACACACTAGGTGATTATGTGCTTCCAACTTTGTGGCAACAGTTTGGGGAAGTCCCTTTCCTGTTTCAGCATGATAATACTCCCTTACACAAAGCGAAGTCCATACAGAAATGGTTTGTCGAGATCGGTGTGGAAGACCTTGACTGGCCTGCACAGAGCCCTGACCTCAATCCCATCGAACACCTTTGTGATGAATTGGAACGTCGACTGCGAGCCAGGCCTAATCGCCTAACATCAGTACCTGGTGGATAACGGTACACCGCAGGGGAGAGTAATTAGTCCTCTGTTGTTCTCAATCATGATCAATACTGTTTACTCTCCAGTAAGGACGGATATTGGGAGGTCGTTATTTGCAGATGATGGGGACTTATGGAAGGGGGGAAGAAATGTGCCATAGATAGTCAGGAAGGTACAGGAAGCAATTGATGAGGTAGTGTGAGGATTCAGGTTATCTGTAGAGAAAACTCAGACATTGTTCTTTACCAGGAGGAAGGTGGGAGATGAGGTACGCTTGAGGTTATATGGGAGAAACTTGGAAAGGGTGGGGGCCATCAGGTTCCTTGTGGTATACTTTGGGCTGTCTGACAGGGAAGGACTGGGGGCTGGGCGTTACTCATTGAGAACGATGTATGTTGCATGGATCCGATTTGTAATAGACTATGGCAGTATAGCGTATGGTTAGGCAGCCCGTGCCTCATTGGAAAGGCTAGATGTCATGCAGGGGCAAGGACTCAGAATATGTACTGGATCGTTTCAGACCTCCCCAGTGTCTGCACTACAGGTGGAGATGGGGGATATGTCATTGTAGATTAGGAGACTGCAGCTGGCAATTAATTATTGGGTCAACCTACAGGGACATGGGGTGTCTCATCTTTCGAAAGGGATTTTACAGGCATGCTAGGAACATGAGCAAGGACAGAACACAAACGTTGGGTGGTTGGGTACTACAAAGGCGAGGGAGATGGACTGTATGGAAGAGAGTTTAGTCCAACGGTAGCTATTCCAGTAAACCCAACTTGACTACTCCCACCTCCAGTAGTTGACCTAGAAGTGTTGGCGAGACTACGGAAAGATAGAGAGGGTGTTGATCCATCTGCTTTGTTTAAGAGACATCTGGATACTGTGTATCACGAATTTGTGGCCATTTACACAGATGGTTCAAGAGATCCAAGGACAGGATGTACTGGCAATGCAAATAGTCTGGGTAGCCATTTGATTAATTAGACTGCAGAGTGAAGGAAAATCATCCAACAAGTGCTCAGTGCTCAGCATATGTGGGAACTCCTTCAAGACTGTTGGAAAATAATTTCAGGTGAAGCTGGTTGAGAGACTGCCAAGAGTGTGCAAAGCTGTCGTCAAGGCAAAGGGTGGCTTCTTTGAAGAATCTCAAATATAAAATATATTTACATTTGTTTAAACATTTTTTTGGTTCTATATGATTCCATATGTGTTTTTTCATAGTGTTGACGTCTTTACTATTATTCTACAATAGAAAATAGTAGAAAATAGTCAACATAAAGGAAAACCCTTGAATGAGTATTGTGTCAACTTTTGGCTGTTACTGTATGTTAGCAAAAACCTCCTGAGAACCTATTTATCATGTTTTGCCATTAGAGTTAGGAGAATGTTCCCTTAATGTCAAACAGAATTTACCCAGAATGTGGTTACCGTGTTCTCAGAATATCCATTATACACTTTCTAGACCCATTTCATGGGACTTTGCAATAACTTTCATGTGTCCAATTTTCTGAGGGTTAGGAGTATATTCCATCAACGTCACATCAAACATATAGAGAACATGGCTGCCATGTTCTCAGAATATAAGATATTAATGTTCTAGACATGAGTCATTGGAATGTTGCCAAAATATTAATGTGTCCAAGGACATTAAAAATATATGACATCCTGTCATGGTACCTTGGAAGTTTTTGTCTAGTTCCTAGCTTGTTCCAGTGACTTCCATAAGTATGTTTATAGGACGTCGCCTAATAGTCCCAAAGAGACGCCCCCCCCCCCCCCCCCCCCAAAAAAAACGTGTTTCATTACAGATCACCCCTTATAACTGTTGCCAAGCCCATCAAGGCCCTGATTGGTGAACCAAATCAAATGTTATTGGTCGCGTGCACAGATTTTCAGATGTTATTTGCAGGTGCAGCAAAATGCTTATGTTTCTAGCTCCAACAGTGCAGTAATATCCAGCAATACAATAACCAAAAAGTTGAAAATATATTAGGGAGGGACCATTTCAGGTCCTCAGTGATGTCCACGCTGAGGAACTTGAAGCTTTTGACCCTCTCCATTGCAAAACGTCTTTATGGAAACTAGACATTAACCTACAGGAGACCATGACAGAACATCCTTTGTTTAAAACATCATTGGACACATGAATGTTCTTTCAACATTCCCATGAAACGTGTCTAAAACATTAATATCTTATATTCTGAGAACATGGCAACCATGTTCTGTGTATGTTTGGTGTGACGTTGATGGAATATTCTCCTAACCCTCAGAAGACTGATAACTGGAAGACTCTTGCAATGTTCCAATTAAACTATTGAAGAACATTAATATGAAATATTCTGTGAACATGGTAACCACATTCTGGGCAAGTTATTTTTGATGTTAAAGGAATGGTCTCTTGAAAACAGTCCTGGCACATCACTGTAACATTCCTATGAAAACGTTAGTTTAAGGGAAAGTTCTCAAACGTTTTGGAAACGTTTGTTGCTCGCTGGGATGTAACGAGTGACAGTAACTAAAGCCCCGTTTATACCTGGTGCTAACATGGGTCCTTTGTCTTTATCTTGTCTACATTCTGATTGTGCCCACATTTCCAGAAGTGTGTCTACACATGGTATTAAAATGTTTCTGTTATCTGTCCACTGTGTCTGCATTGTGACCAGATTTCCTGTTCACTTCCTTTATGCCAATGATTTCACAGCTATTCTTTCCAAATACAATTTATTTATTTATTGTAAGACACATATTGATGTAATCAGTCAATGATGCCACCTGCCAATGATTTTAGAGGGCGGAATATTTATGATTTAAATGGTTTCTCTCTCACGAGCTGTCTACACTTGTAAGACATCCAGACACAATGTGTGTCTCCCTATCCTCCGGAGGCGGCCAGGATGATCTGATCACAATCAGATGACATTGTGTCTTTTGAGTGTCTACACCTTTCAAAAAAATGTGGGCACAATCAGAATGTGGACATGAAGAGGGCAAAGGACGCAAAGTTAGAGAACCAGGTACAAACAGGGCTAATGAGACAGGGTTGTCTCAAATGGACATGTAATGTGCTTTAAATCAAATTCCCACTATTCAGTACCATGACAAGTTTTTGCCCCCTGAAAAGAAAAGGACTGAGATATAACCTGAGTTATTAATGTAATCTATACAAAATGTGTGTGAGCATTTAGCAGCTACTTTTATTGAAGCTGTAGAACATTGAGACCGTGGCACTATATGAACACATTTCAAAGCAGTGGATGACTCGTATCGTTGTAGATGCATCCCCTCTCCATAATAAGTATTGCGCCAAGGTTGGATTCTGCTAACAACAATCCATCCAAAATGATATATCTTTTCCTTCACATAAACATGACTAGCTGAAAATAGAAAGCACCACATCAAATTGAATACTTGGACCACCAGGTTTAGAGATTATGTTTCATTTATGCATATTTTTGTTTGTTTGTAGCCAAGGAAAGTTTCCTTCTTCCTCCTACTGATGAAAAGTATGCAGGGAATGTACCCTTTCATGGAGTACAAATCCAATTTGCATTTCATTTTAAGACCACCAATAGACGTTTCTGTTTCAAGGTCCATTCTTTTCATTAAATGTGTTCCCTTCTCTTCTATTTCTACTCCTTTCACTTATACATTCGCCATTCAAATATTGATTTACAGACAGTTCCCTCCTGCTGGCCTTAAACAAGAAATTATAATTTTGTTAAAATTTGGTGAAACAATGCAAAGATTTGTGTCTGTTTGTGATTTGACCAGACACTTAACCATTGATTTCTTACATTTGCATTTGAGTCCTTTAGCAGACAGTCTTATCCAGAGCAACGTAGCTTCAGTATTGAGTGCATACATTTTTCTTTCTTTCTTTAAAAATGGTTTCTAGCTGTGATTTTTCAACTGCAAAACAAGTAATGTTAAACAAACTAAATCTAGGTGAGACAATTTGAAGACAATTCCTGGCCTACTATAAATAGGCTTCACGTGCTAACCTCCTTTCACTATGTCAGCTGTTTCAAACATTTCAGACTGGCTCATGGCTCCACCCTCCACTGCAAAGAATGCCTCCCTCCATCCAAATGGTCTCCACCATCTGTTGAACATAACCCTTGTTCCTCTTCCCTTTGCCCAAGACAAAACATCACAGAGTGTTATCCATCAGATTTCACTTTATCAAATGATTGACTGAGTTCATTCAAATGTTATCTATGTTCTGTTGTTTTCATTACACAAACCACAAGAGTCTGTCTTTTGCGTTTTGAATCCAATAATCAGGGGTTAAATTGGGAATTCAGAGTTGGGGGAGACCTATTTTGGGAGGATAGGGTTCATTTGTATTTTATTTTGCCTTTATTTAACTAGGCAAGTTAGTTAAGAACAAATTCTTATTTACAATGACGACCTACCCCAACCAAACCCGGATGACGCTGGGGCAATTGTGCACAGCCCTATGGGACTCCCAATCACGGCCGGTTGTGATACAGCCTGGAATCAAACCAGGGTTTGTAGTGACGCCTCTAGTGCTGAGATGGAGTGCCTTAGACTGCTGCGCCACTCAGGTGTCCAACATAAGGCTAGAGTTAGGGTTATGCCTGACACACTTTTTGCATTACCCTAACCCTAATCTTGGTTTATCATACTTTTATTGTACCTTTTATCGTGCTCATCTCTTTGGACCCATGCTGGAGCCCAGCTCCACTTGCCTCTCCTTTTGACCCAAGGTGCAGGAGCCCAGCTCCACTTGCCTCTCCTTTTGACCCAAGGTGCTGGAGCTCAGCTCCACTTGCCTCTCCTTTTGACCCAAGGTGCAGGAGCCCAGCTCCACTTGCCTCTCCTTTTGACCCAAGGTGCAGGAGCCCAGCTCCACTTGCCTCTCCTTTTGACCCAAGGTGCAGGAGCCCAGCTCCAAGTAACATAATTACCAAAATTCTTCACAGGGCCGGCAGCTTTCTGCACGAAAAATCATCACATGCACTATCTCTCCTGGCAAGGTTCCTGTGACTCCTGGCAAGGTTCCTGTGATCTCCAAATCTATACTTTTTGTCCATGACCAAGTCCTATATGGGGATTGAGACAAGGCATTCACCTCAACTCAACTTCAGTGAAAGAGCCGTTTTACTGTACATGAGTTAAACAATGAACAAGGACAAGCAATATCACAATAAATGAACTCGCACTCTGTTCTGTTTTAGGCAGATGGTGAAGAAATCATTGACAATGTGAGTGTGGGAATCGTACTGTGAGTGTGGGACTGTGGTAGCGACATACTGTACCTAGGCCAACACTCTGGGTTTCATCAGCATAACACTTGGGTTCAGTGGTTGTAATTTAAAACACTACATCACATGGTGCCATCTCACGATGAAGATGTTAAGCCTCCTCAATTGTCATTGTTTGGACTCTCAAGACAAACACATTTCATCTTAATAAAGTCAGCAGGATACACCCATTCAGCATATGCGCCATTCAATCATTATAATAAGACAAAACAAACCAAAGGCCTGATCCTTTCCCCTTTTCTTTGAGAGTGTCAAATCCGAGCTATTAGAAAGCCTGGCTCTTTTGAACTGGAATTGTTCTGGGGCATGGGCACAAAGTAGGCAGCAGAGTCGTGGTAGAGCTTGACACCCCTTGATAATGGAGTCGTTTAAGACAATTTCAATGGACAGCTAACCTTTCCCCTGCTGTTTCTCACCTATTAATAGCACCATTCTGCAGGAAGAAAATACAGAGGAGGCAGCTCAGGCAAGGCCTTACCATGTCTCCCTATAAAGAAACCAAAGGGTTTTGTGTAAGCTTAATGTAGCAGTAGTTACTGCATAGCGGCTGGACATTACAAGGAGTCAGAAACCATTATACCTTATACTATATCTGTTTATGAAAATGTATTCCATATACTGAAGAAAGGGAAAAAGGCCAAGACAACAATAGATGCAACATTTAACTGTTGGGTCCAGTTTAGTTCAACAAAGGCATTTAGAGATAATACTTAAACCATTGGCCCTTGGTCAGTCATGTTAACGTTTTGAATATGTGTCCTGATTCAATTATTCTAATTATTCATATGAAAAACAACCTTTCCAGATGTATTTTAGTGCGATAACATCCGCAGTCATTTAAATGAAAACAAAATTGAGCCCCCTTTTATCAGCCCTGCAAGTGACTCTTACAGCCTCCCATTCAACAGCTTCCAGATGTTTCTCCAGCAAGGCCATCTGTAAAGAACAACACTTTCCCATAAAACACTTATCTCCATTTTGTATATGCTTATGAGGTATGTAAATGTCAAAAGGCAGCCTGGCTTGGTAATTTGCCTTTGGAAAGAGCTAGGCTTTGGTAATTTAACCCTGGCATTATGTTATTGCACAGAGAAGGGGATTGGGAGAAGTGTTTGTGGTGCATGGTCAGTACGTTCATGACCCATTCATGATATCAGCCAGAGAGAAGTATGTAGGGAAGTGCACACTGCACACTGCAGACTCCATTTATCTCCCGTAAAATTTTGAGAAACCAGCAGCACAGCAGTGAACCAGCAGCACAGCAGACACTCAGCACTGTTTACAAAGTGTCCCCATGCTGCCTAAGGGAAGTGTATTTGTAAGTAAATGTTTGCACATATTATACACAGTGATTCCTAGAGGGATTCAGACCCATCCATTCTTAGGTAATAGAACTCCTTAATAGAAAGAGCTATTGAAATTAGGTGACATAATATCCTAATGCCATTGCAATTATCGTCCTCTGAGCACATGTTAATGCGGGTTAAACTGATATCCAGGATGTCTTCTCTTCAGAATAGCATAGTGCTGTTCCATGTTGCTGCATTAATGGTGAATAAATAGAATTCTCCACCGCTGAGGAGGGGCAGCCTCCTTCGTACTGAGGAGGTGCTCATTATCATAACAAAATGTATTTTTGCTGACTCATTTCCCTAACTCTGTATTTTAAGGAATTGTTCATTTCCCGCAAGTTCTAGCTTTGTCAGCTGAGCTGCTTTGACAGACTTACAACAATGTAACAACAGAACATTTTGGTGGACTGCACTGCAAATGATAAATGTCTGCTTGACGATTCAAACAAAGGTTTATTGGGGTAAAAATACAAAAGACAAGTTCATTATCCCTCTCCTTTCATACAAGTACCTCTTAAAAAACACGCCATGAATTATTTATAGGCCTACTTGTTATTTACACAAGTGTACTACAATACTTTCAGGTACACTAGTAATGTGGTTGCACATCAAATGTGCAAATCATCCAGCCTGGTCTCATAGTCTAGTAAATCTGGGACAATCAAATTAGTATGATATGTTATGTTAGCATTTGAGCTAATTAGCATTTTTGCAAAGTACTACTTTTTAGCTACTTTGCAACTACTTAGTGTGTTAGCTAACCCTTCCCCTAACCCTAACCTTAACCTCTCAACCTAAGTCATAACTGTAACCCTAAACTTAACCCCTGGACTTAACTGTAAACTTAACCCCTAACCCTTAGCCTAGCTAACATTAGTCACTTAGTGAACGTTAGCTTTAGCCACCTAGCTAACATTAGCAACAACAAATTGGAATTCGTAACATATCATACGTATTGCAAATCTGTAGCATATTGTATGAATTGCAAATTATAACATATCATATGAATTGCAATTTGTAAGTGATCGTACCTAATGTATGATGGACATCCACAAATGAATACATACCATACAAAACATTACAAATCATACTAAATGGTGGGAGATAGATTTATATAATGCAAATATCTAGCAACCCAAAGGTTGCTTGTTCGAATATCATCACTGACAACTTTAGCATTGTAGTAAATGTTAGTCAATTAGCAGACTTACAGTGCATTCATCTTAATTTGATTTCATATATCGCAATCATAGCAAGTACATTTTTCCTAAATAGCTGTCAGCAAATTCATGGGTGCTGTGGGATTATTCAAAGCACTATTAGCACAGGAGTAGTATTCTTCTTCTGGGAAACAAGATATTTCAAATGTCTAGGGATAACCTAATGGCCTTCTGTACTGTTTACATTTCTACAATTTAGTTGTTAGGCTCATACATTTTTCATTTATACAGGTCTTCCTCGGGAATCAAACCGCCAACTGTGGCGTAGCAAGTGCCATGCTCTACCAACTGAGCCAACCTGGACCTGTGAAAGTCAACATAATAACGCATATCAATAAGAACCATGAACTGTAACCTATGCCGACGTTTCAGTAAATGACTTATTTGGCAATTTATCAATTCATTGGCATAACATCGTCCACTTCATCTTTTAAAAGAGAAGTATGGTACTAGGAAAGTTGATTATGTGACTAAATGTAACTTTCATCTGTAGGCTATGTGCATCTGTAGGCTATGTGCATAGCACTTTAATTTAACCATCAATTTGTTCCCATGCTCTTACCCAAACTGGGTGCAGCACCGGTTAAACTCTGTAATATCCCTAACAACACAAGCTTTTGTATTTGTATTTATTATGGATCCCCATTAGCTGCTACCAAGGCAGCAGCTACCCTTCCAAATTAAGGCAGTTTTAAAAACATTACAATACGTTCATTACATAATTCACAACACACTAAGTGTGTGCCCTTAGGCCCATACTCAACTACCACATAGTAGAGAGAGACAGAGAGGACAGAGAGAGACAGAGAGGACAGAAACTCTCCAACAGAAACTAACTTTTCAGCAGAGATCCCAACGACACAATGAGCGTAAATATATATATTGATTGCAATTGTTCCCGAATGAGTCAGCGTTCATGTGCAAAGGATTAGCATTTCAATTGTTATAATTATCAACTGTGTGTTGTCTTCTCAGTTGACCCCCACTTCCCTTTTGTACAACAAGCCGCCATGCCAGTTTAGCCCACTAGGGCACATTCCCCTATCATTTCTTGTAACCATATTTACTATATTTGTTTGTGTGTGCAATTCTGTGATTGTTTAGTTAGTTAATAAATAAATGATTTAAGACAATTGATGTATGGATGACTCATAGTGAAGACTGGGTTCGTGCAGTTTACGACATTTGGAATGAGACTAACATGAGATAAAATAAATTATTCATTAATTCGAAGACTAATTGCTCAGATATAAAATAGTTATTTTAGGAAAATTATAACTTTGTAATCTGAATCTTTTCCTTGGTCCCCCGACTTCCTAGTTAATTGCAGTTAAACGATTAATCAGTTTAATCGCGTAATACTAATTACAGAGAATCTTTGATAAAAACTAAAAGTCTTCATTTAATGATAGTAAAGACATAGATACCATACAAAACGTAACATATGTACATATAAATGTAAATGGAGAGAGATACATTTACATTTACTATGTTATGTCTACCCTTGAGTCCAGGTTGAATCATCTGGAATCATTATGATGTTTATAATCATTTGATACCCGCCTTTCAAGGTCATTAGAAAGGACACATTCAAAACGCACTCCAGGTGGTCCAGCAGAAATGGCATCAATTAAACCTAACAAATATAAATTATAGTAAGCTGTGTTTTTTTGAATAACGCCACAAAGGACTTGAATTAGCCTGCTGCACAGACTATCTCCATACAACTACTATGAGAGCATGTGAAACTTCGAGACAAAGTCTAATATGTTGTTCCACGATGTAAAGCTTTGTTGGAGAAACCTCACTCATCAGTTCATTGACTTTAAATGTAGTATTTTTTTATGTGCATGCTGCTCCCTCAGTAATTGGCAATGTAATACTAACAAGGAATCATCTAGTTGTGCAATGTTATCAAAGGAGAGCAGCAGTGTATGGGCTATAGGAAGAAAGATGCAAAAGTGGAAAGATGAAAATGGTAGAGGACCCAGTATACAGAGGAAAAACAGGACAAAGTGTGTTGAAAAACACAACATGTTTTGAAAACCAACAAGATGAACCATATTAACATTGATGTCTTCTCTCAAGAAAATAATTGGAGTATTTTAACTTATCACATAACCAGTGATTAAAGGCCATCTTTGAGCAATCATCACCAACCCAAATAACTTATTTTACAGCAAACTCATTACCATGTTAATTCTCAGCTCACCCCAACAACTTTTGAGACATGCAGTCATGTCGACTTCCAAAAGAGGGAATGATTATCAATGGTTTCCACAATCAACCAGCAATAAATACACGTCCCTTTTTTATCTGAAAGCTGGACAGAATCCACTCAGAAGCTGGACAAACAGAATAGGAGTTCAGCTTATTAATGCTGATATCATACTGGTTTGTTAGAAACACCATATTATTCCCTGAATGATGCAAGTCTCTTGTGTAGTTTATAGGCTTTACTTCCCACTTACTTCCCACTCCAGAATGATGTAAACATTACAGATCAAATAACAAAAGGCTGTTGTAAATGTTATACTGTGGGTAATTCCAGAACAGTAATATTTTAAAAGCCTCATAGGACAAGTCCTATTGTGTTTCATTGGCTGTCATAACCTTATTACGGCTGATAAAGGCAGCTAAATAATAACATGCAGTCAAACATACACAAGACGTCAAATTCAGTGTTCTGTCTTTTTAATGACTGATATCAATTTGTCTAAATACATTAATACATACTCGAAAGATCATATCATACAACTCAAGATGAGGCAGGACAAGATGCAGCATAGTAGATCTGGCTGGCAGATTAATGACGAGATGGGACGAGCTCATTGGTCACATCTACACTTCCCAGCAAGGCCGGTACACCCTTCCCACCATGCACCTCATGGTGTCCCTCCTGACAATGGAGATGCTGGGGCTCAGGTCCTGGTCAGCCTCTCTGCGGTCCAGGGTCAGGGCTCTGTCAAGCCCTGCAGCTGCAGCTTTCAGCTTGTAGAGAGGAAGTCCTCTGTTCAGGTTCTTCCACATGCCTGAGTCTGCCAACACGATGATCTTGGAGCTCCCGCTTCTGACTGAATCAGGGTTTTTATCGGCCACCTCTTCGTTCAGTAGAGAGTCTAGAGTATCTTGCTCCAAGGCTGTGTCCTCCATCTTGCCCATCGGGATCGCCATGGACGGTGTGTAGCACTCCAAGAAAAGTGCCAAGGCAAAGATGACGGAGAGGACCGAGTCTCTCATCTTGGAGAATGAAGATCTTCGTAGAGGTTGATGTTGCAGGTTGACGTGATCTCAAGCTCGTTCAGGCTGTTCTGACTCTGAGACGTCCGTCTTCCTCTTTTATACCGCTTGGACCTCCAGGATTAGCCACGTTTTCATCACTGCTGTTCTTCTTGTTTGTGTTTCAGGATATTAACAACAGTATGAAGACATGGTTGATGAGATCCTTAACAATGCTGAAGTGTTTTGTCTGGTGGAGAGTTAATTAAGCTCCTCTGTGGCTGGTCTTTCTAAAGTCTGCGACTTTAGTGGGAAGACGTAATTCCAAAAACCTTGCCCTTTAAAAGAACTAGAGTGGATTACCCACCCGTTGACTACCCTGTGGTTAAGGCCTCTTAATGATACATACTCCCCTCTCATGGATGCCTTATAATAATGTTCAATATGGGATTTCAGGTGGGATTACAGTTGAAAAGTAAACAAATAATAATTGAAGAGCTTAGTGTGCATGTGACACCGGGAAAACCAGCAGGGTTCTTTGTAGACGTATTGAGAGGAAATTCACAATTTCACTGATGTAAGGCTTTGGAGAAGATAGGAAACATCACTTAATTCAGAGCATGTCCGCTACATCTGCTACTTGTGCTTTTAGACATTTTTGCTAAATGTATTAAAACTAAAAAACAGAAATACCTTAGTATTAGTACCTTAGTATTCAGACCCCTTGCTAATAGACTCGAAATTGAGCTGAGGTGCATCCTGTTTCCGTTGATCATCCTTGAGATGTTTCTACAACTTG
This sequence comes from Oncorhynchus mykiss, assembly GCF_013265735.2. Taxonomy (NCBI): domain Eukaryota; kingdom Metazoa; phylum Chordata; class Actinopteri; order Salmoniformes; family Salmonidae; genus Oncorhynchus; species Oncorhynchus mykiss. Next base: position 19,717,404 of record NC_048593.1, read on the forward strand.
ATTAGAGTCCAATTGTGGTAAATTCAATTGATTGGACATGATTTGGAAAGGCACACACCTGTCTACATAAGGTCCCACAGTTGACAGTGCATGTCAGAGCAAAAACCAAGCCCTGAGGTCGAAGGAATTCTCCGTAGAGCTCAGAGACAGGATTGTGTCGAGGCACAGATCTGGGGAAGGGTACCAAAAAATATCTGCAGCGTTGAAGGTCCCCAAAAACACAGTGACCTCCATCATTCCTAAATGGAAGAATTTTGGAACCATCAAGACTCTTCCTAGAGCTGGCCGCCCAGCGAAACTGAGCAGTTAGGGGAGAAGGGCCTAGGTCAGGGAGGTGACCAAGAACCCAATGGTCACTCTGACAGAGCTATAGAGTTCCTCTGTGGAGATGGCCAGACGGAAGCCACTCCTCAGTAAAAGGCACATGACAGCCCACTTGGAGTTTGCCAAAAGGCACCTAAAGGAGTCTCAGACCTTGAGAAACAAGATTCTCTGGTCTGATGAAACCGAGATTGAACTCTTTGGCCTGAATTCCAAGCGTCACATCTGGAGGAAACCTGGCACCATCCCTACAGTGAAGCATGGTGGTGGCAGCATCAAGCTTTACGGATGTTTTTCAGCTGCAAGGACTGGGAGACGAGTCGGGATCAAGCCAAAGATGAACGGAGCAACGTACAGAGAGATCCTTGAGGAAAATATGCTCCAGAGCGCTCACGACCTCAGAATGGGGCAAAGGTTAATTTTCCAACAGCACAATCGCCCTAAGCACTCTGCTAAGACAACGCTGGAGTGGCTTCAGGACAAGTCTCTGAATGTCCTTGAGTGACCCAGCCAGAGCCCGGGATTGAACCCGATCAAACATCTCTGGAGAGACCTGAAAATAGCTGTTCAATCAGACAGCTTGAGAGGATGTGCAAAGAAGAATGGGAGAAACTCCCCGAATACAGGTGTGCCAAGCTTGTAGTATCATGCCCAAGAAGACGCAATGCTGTAATTGCTGCCAAAGGTGCTTCAAGTAAATGTAAATGTAATTTTGCAAAAATGTCTAAAAACCTGTTTTGCTTTGTCATTATGAGTAATTGTGTGTAGATTAATGAGGGAAATAAGAATAAGGCTCTATCCTCACAATATGTGGAAAAAGTCAAGAGGTCTGAATACTTTCTGAAGGCAATATACCTCCTGTAAGAAACCTATGATGTGAAACATACACGACACAGACAACATCTTGGTGTCTAAAATCTAAAGCACCACTCTGGAAATGTTACATGTTTGAAGAGTATATTGTTGCAAACAATATGCCTAAAAATAAATGAATGTGAAAGTGTATATTTGAGAGCACACTGTAAGGGGTATAAAGAAACCAATATGTTGCCTGTATCATATATGATTCACAGATCATAGGGTCTTTCGAGGCAAGCATAAGTCTAAAAAGGGCCTAAAATTGCCAATTAACATGATTTTCTCGAAAATGGTTTGTGATACAAATGTAAAACAACCTTCCTCCCAATAAAGTTCCTATGTGATTATTGCCAATAACCTGAGATAACAAAAATATTTTGCGCTGGCATGAAGTAGCCCTAAATCCTTTTTTGCTCACTTACTGGTACATGCATATTTACAACCTTACCTAATTAGGAATAGCAGGGAGTTAAAGGTCACTGCTCACATAGCCCTCGTGTGACGTTGTCGTGTTCAAAGTCAGCATTGCAAGAGACATCCACAAAAAAAGGAGATGTTGGCTGGTGGACCGTCAATGTTTCGCTTGCCTTGATGAGCTTTGGTGATTCATAGTGATGACCTCAGGTCAAATAATGTCCCTGCGTAAGAACTTATAAAATATGCAAAACTCTTCCAAAAAAGTGTGTATTTTATATAGAACAATTATTATTGTTCTATAAATACTACATCTTGGAACTCTTGCCTGTTCCCGGTCTCAGCTTTTGTTTGACAAGGGTTTGTTTTTGTCCAGTGGTTGAACCCAGCTGTAACACACCTGAACTTGGAAGATATTTTTATCTCTTGGGGTAGTTTCACAAGACAGTTTAAAGAAATGGATCACTAAATATACGTGGTTTGTCCTTGATATTCAGACATCATTAGCACGCATATACAGTGTGAAAATTACACCCTGAAGAGTTCTCTCACAGTTCCCCAATTAAGAGGAATAAACTTGAAGTAGAGGGTATATGTGTGTGAAAAATGCTTTAATGGCCTCCTTTAATGTTCTTATCCCTTCTCCTTCTAAAATATGTTTTGTTCTTTCAACCAACTGTTGAAGGGGACCTAAAAGTTGGCATTATTGTTCTCAGCAATTAAAGACTCCAGCCTTCTCTATCTGCAGGTGACTGTTCAATGTAAAAATATAAAATAATGGATGTGAAGCCGACTGGTTCCAATGAGGGATGTGGTCGTGAGTGAAAAATGATTTAACTGCACCTTAACTCAAAATCAAAGAGGATGCCATTTAAAACCAAGCAACAGAGACAAAATCTACATTTCATAAGAATTTTTGTATGATAATCATGGAAGCTTTGTACGATAGACAAGGAAAGAGATGATCAGGATGCAGAACTCACTTCTTAATGCAATTACTGTCCTCAAACAAATAAAAAAGCATTCATTTAAGCGCTTGATATTTCTTCTAAATCTAAACAACCTTAAAACGAATATCAAATTTATATGAAAAGCACTTAGACACAGCAGTAGGCATGTACTTTCTTAGATTAAATATTTTCAAATAGGCCAACAGTTTATCATGGGTCACACAGTCCATAGTCACATTAAGAACATTAAGGCCATTCTGAAATGTGTGCAATTTCTAAAACTATTACCTTTAATGGCTTCTAGTCTGGAACAAATTGCATAAATTATTTTAGTGTTGGTACTGTTACTACCGGTGTGGCCAGATGGGACATGCCATGGACCATTTGTTATTGAAAAGCGTGTCTGTGTTCTGCATGGTCAAAGCTGGCAAATCTGTGATGACTAATAAGCCTGGCATTTTACAATTTCTTCACCTTGTTTTTGCTATTGCTTACAGGGCTCATGTACTGCATTTGTCTCACATCCTGGGACATACATTTAGATTAATAATTCTTATCTCAAGCATTTCTAAGTAACTAACATGCTCCATTTTTAGGAGGTGGTTGGGATGGGGTAAAGCATGTTTGGCAGGTCTTCAGTTCCACACGAGAACATGTTAGGACCAACCAGATGGATCCGGGGGGGGGGGGGGGGGGGGGGGGGGGGGGGGGCGCTAGGCTAGGGTGACTGAAACAGGACATCATGAATATAAGTGACTATTAAACAGGATACCATGGCTATAAATCTCCTTTTGTTTGTGGATGGAAAAAGCTATCACTATCTGAAAATCCAGGGAGGGTGACCGGAATCAAGACAAGTGGAGAAACCGCTCAAACAGACTGACATCACTGAAAGTTGTGGAAAACACAGAGTAATGACATGGTGAAGATGTAACTGAAACTGCATAGAACTGTTATAACCTATGATTGAACTGATGATTAAACAGAACCTTCCAAATTGTATTGTTGATCCATTCATTCATGACTTTCCTTATAAACCACGTGAAGACAAACAGTCCGAACCCTACCTAATTATTCATTCGGAGTATGGAACTGTATTGACCTCTGTATGTGTCCAGAAGTGTTGTAGATACTGTAGTCATAACAGAGCAGCCTGGTCTCATAGACTAGATGTAACATAGTCAAATCTAGGACACTCAAATTAGCATCATGTGTTATGTTTGGTATGGTTACATAAGGTTACTTAAGGCAAAAATGAAAGTAGGGTGGTTTGTCTGGGTGTATGGAAGGTCTGCAACCCAAACGTTGCATGTTTGAATCTCATCACGGACAGATTTAGCATTTTAGCAACTTTCCAACTACTTACTACCTTGCAGCTAAATAGCATGTTAACTAACCCTTCCCCTAACCTTAACCTAACTCCTAACCCTAATCTTAACCCTAACCTTAACCCCTAACCCTAACCCATAGCCTAGCTAAATTGCAATTCGTAACATATTATATGAAATGGATGATGGACATCCACAGATGAATCCATACCATACGAAACATAACATATCATACTAAGTGGAGTGTCATGGATTTACGTTTGGATTTACGTTTACTATGTTACGTCTACCCCTGACTCTAGGTTGAACAGGGTGTTTATCTGTTGGTGGCCGGTGTGTTTCAGGCCTCTCTTTCGCCAGGTGTTTGCTTGGTGATGTGTGTGGTTATTGGAATACAGCTGTATGCCACATGTCCATGACAGACCTGACTATAACATAGCTGGGATTCTTGTTTTACGTGCCCATCCAATACTATGGACACCATTCTGTCATAAATACCTGCTAAAATAGGCCGTCAAGACAACATGAAACACTGCAGACTTTTTATACTCCTCCGAATGCATTTTTTTAAAATCCAGATATTTTCCTGACTTTCCTCTCCTGGAAAGTCGAGTGGCAGAGAGTACCCTTTCCATGTTTGCCCCTTGACCAAGGAGAAGGTGCAGCTGCCAGTCCAGAGAATGCCCTCAAGGTGTTTGTGTGTAACAGAGAATCATCCATAAGTGCAACACTGCTACACCTCCTCAAAAGAAGAAAAAAAAACTTTGGAAGTGTGAGGCCAAGATGTGCAGACCAGCTGACTATGCTGACGGGTGCCAACCCAAACACAAGGCCTCAGCTCAGGGGTTTTGAGGGGGGGAAAGACCCCAGCCGCGCACCGAGGGGAGACAGTGCCTCTCACATAACGCAGGGCCCTTCTGCACACAGCAGCGCACCTCTTTAAAACAACACCAAGAGGCAGGCCGCACCGTACAGGCTAAAGTGTTATTCCAGCTAGGTAAACACAGGGCACAGATCTAACAGTGATGAATGCCACATATTAACAGGCACAAATTGAATTATGTTGTTGAAATTTGATGGCAGTGCATTCTCCCGGCCAGTTTGAGGATGATTGAAATCTTCGTGTCTTTCCACATACGGCATGAGGATTTCTGAAACCAAGACGCACACAGAGGACTCCCCTTCCAGAGGAAGATCATGGAGTTTCTAAAATAAGTTTTCAAAGAAGCCACTAGTAGGGATGACATTGCCCTCCAGTCTTCTATGTAGCCCGGTGAAGTACCTAGACAAAGTCATCTAGTACATCCTAGTTAAAGATAATAACTGTCAGCCTACCAGGGTAATGTATTGACATGCACACTTCTTATGATGGGCTGCAGCATGGACCATTGTATCGAGAGATGAAGAGAAACTACAGGCTTTGACTGGGCTTCGGTGACAGTACGGATCTGGTGACAGGTATCAGAGACAGTGGCTCATTAGGGTCTAAATGGAAGACAGAAGTGCTGATCTGTAAGATCTGTAAGGTCAGTTTTGCTCTATCTTTACCTAATGGATAAGGTCAGGCTTGGACAGAAATTGGTGGATGATAGCTAATCCTAGATCTGAGGCCACCTCCATCTGAACCGTGAGGGGGTCACTTAATGCAATAACAGACAAAAAGCCATCTTCTCCTCTTTGAGCACTTAAGGATATAAAATCCCCCACATACATATACACACCCATGTCACACAAAGAGATCTACAGAGATACCAGTAGTCATGGTGATGGTCAGACATGTAATCAAGAAGCGTAGTATAATTAGCAACACAAGCACCCAGGGAGTTGTGTAAGAAAGATTAAAAAAATAACATTTTGAAGAATGTGACATTTTGTTCTTAGTGAAGCGACAGAATAATGAATGATATATATGGACATGCTCGGGAGAATCTGATCCCTTTCCAAATCACACTCGCCAAAGTGACCACCCATTAGCCACACTGTTAATAATGGATGGGGTGACGTTGTTCCAAGCCTCTGGAGTATGACATGTTGCATTTCTAAAGGGCTTTGCACATTTGAGTCTAAAGCTTAGACTATTTTTTTAAACAGGGAAAGAGTAAATGGTTTGTACTGTGCGAGACCTTTTCACTGTCTTTTTAGGGCAAAACACTTGTTATCAAAGTGTTAATTCAATTCATTAGTTCCAATCTAAGTGATGCACAAATGGACGGTCAACATTCACGGCATGACGTGTTGCCAAATTGTTATTGCGCTCCCATGTGGAAATGATACAAAGAGAAAATGTCTCAAGCAATACTGATGATTTCACGCAAAAAAAAAAAGTTGTCATAGAACAAAAGTATTCATAAATCTCAGTGGGAGGATCGTTTTGTGCCATATGAAACATCGCAGCTTGGCTGTCTAGCTACAAGAAAACATTGGTTTGATTTGTGACCACGGTTTATACTGTGGAGATAGAGCATTCCAGGCACATGGGCTTTCTGACCAAAAGACCTGAGCGGTTAAGCCTTAACAAGAAACTCCTCTGTTGTGTTGCTCAGTAACAGGAGCCATGCAGGCGCGTTATGCTGTAACTCAGTGATTTGTCTGTTGGTGACGTGTGTTTTTGCTTTTTGTCTCCTTCCAGACTCATACTAAGCACCTCCAATCCAAAATGAAATCTAGAATCGGCTTCCTATTTCACAACAAAGCCTCCTTCACTCATGATGCCAAACATACCCTCGTAAAAGTGACTATCCTACCTATCCTCGACTTCAGCGATGTCATTTACAAAATAGCCTACAACACTCTACTCAGAAAATTGGATGCAGTCTATCACAGTGCCATCCATTTTGTCACCAAAGCCCCATGTGCTACCCACCACTGCGACCTGTATGCTCTCGTGGAGCACACGCTCCAGCAAGTATATTTCACTGGTCATCCCCAAAGCCAACACCTCCTTTGGCCACCTTTCCTTCCAGTTCTCTGCTGCCAACGACTGGAACGAATTGCAAAAATCACTGAAGTTGGAGACATATATCTCCCTCACTAACTTCAAGCATCAGCTGTCAGAGCAGCTTACCGATCACTGCAGCTGTACACAGCCCATCTGTAAACAGCCCATCCATCCAACTACTTACCTCATCCCCATATTATTTTTGTTTTTCTGCTCTTTTGCACACCAGTATTTCTACTTGCACATCCTCATCTGCACATCTATCACTCCAGTGTTAATTGCTAAATTGTAATTACTTTGCCACTATGGCCTATTTATTGCCTTACCTCCTTACTTAATTTGCACATACTGTCTACAGATATTTCTATTGTGTTATTGACTGTACGTTTGTTTATGTGTAACTCTGTGTTGTTGTTTTTGTCACACTGCTTTGCTTTATCTTGGCCAGGTCGCAGTTGTAAATGAGAACTTCTTCTCAACTGGCCTATCTGGTTAAATAAAGGTGAAATTATTATTATTATTATTTTAAACCTTCCATCCTCTACATAACCTTTTCATTGGTCTTTCCTCTCACAAGAGACACCGTGGTCTGTATTATAAACAATTATAAACATTGTCTGCATCAGACACAAACACACTCATGGACACAAACGCACACAGCCCACACACACAGCCCACACACACAGCCCACACACACACACACACAGTTCTAAGATACTACTATCTATCTCTGCCTCAACTACCACGTATCCCTATACATTGATATGGTAGTGGGAGTCCTTGTGTATAGCTTAATTATTGTGTTTTATTTCTCAAGTGTTTTTATTTGTATCTTTATTTAACTCTGCATCATTAAGGAAGAGCGTGTAAGTAAGCATTTCACAGTAAGGTCTACAGCTGTTGTATTCAGTGCATAATACAAATAACATTTGATTTGATACTTTTTTAGCCAAAGACATGTGGTTTCTTCAAGAGCAGAAAGTGTTGACATTTTTGGGTGAAATGGCTGTCTAGTGAATAGACAGGAAACAACATTTAAACTTTACTCCATTCTCTGGACAGCTGTTAAGAATCAGTGTTTACCCTCCCATCTCTCTCCGCATCCCAAGGGTCTCGGGAGAAAATGCGCCGTGACTGACTGCTTTGTGCACAACCAATGGGCACATCTGAGGACAAATCCATCCACCCTTTTTAGAGCATGTGTTGACTATATGTCATGTAGTTGCTCAGTGCAAATACTGAAAATAGGGTATGAAATAAGGGTGTGGACACAAATGCACATTGAGTGATGTGAATGTTTGCTGCATAAAATAGCGCCTTATGTGCCAAATTATATTACAATTTTACACCAAGGATTTAATCAAAGGAAAATGTGATACCCCATGATGAATGGACTCTTGTGCAACATTATTGAAGTTTTATTTACCATTTTCCAAACTGTTAAAACCAATTAGCCTAAATATAATTTAATTTTGTGAAGCATGTTTCTAACTACAACTTAAAGGGGAAATCTGCCTTTGCTACATCCGTTTTTGGACTTATAAATTAATAATACAGACGTAGGATCTTAATTTGAGCACTCTTTTGTTGCTGAGAATTTTCCTGCACCTCAGATGAGCTTTGTGATTTACACAAATTCACTGAAAACCCACACTAATACAGTTATATTAACACTATTGCACTTTTCATGTAGCCTACTTTTGGCCAGATAATAGCCTAACCACCAATCAAGCAACATTAAGGACTAAACGCTAAAATTCTGTTGCTGCAGGATTATTTTGGTGAGATGATATAGGTCAAATTAAGATCCTACATCTGTATACCCATTGATTCTTGAAGAATAGCCTATATCTTAAAGGCCCCATGAGCTTAGTTCAAGCTTGTTTTTCTCCAATGTTTGTAAACAATACACATTTAAATCATTTTTATACTGTTCAACATACCTTGTGTCAATTGAAGCTTATCCTCAATACTGACAAAACTAAACTAATGGTGTTTTCTAAAGCAAGAAATAGACCTCTGAACCTTTCACCTATTACTACCTGTTAGGGCAAGGAGATTGAGGTTGTAACCTCATATAAATATCTTGGAATTTTAATTGATGACGGCCTCTCTTTTAAATTGCATATTCAACAACTTACAAAAAAATTGAAGCTGAAATTGAGATTTTATTTTGGGAATAAGGCCTGTTTTTCTTTTGAAGCCAGAAGGAGGCTAGTATCAGCTACATTTATGCCTTTACTAGACTATGGGGATATTTTATTTATGAATGCTTCCGCTCAGTGTTTGAGATCAATTGACACCATTTACCATGGCACTTTGAGATTTATTTTAAACTGCAAAACCCTTACGCACCACTGCACTTTGTATACCAGGGTTGGCTGGCCTTCTCTAGTCACTCGTAAGCTCAGTCACTGGTATACTTCCATTTACAAAGCCATTTTGGGTTTACTACCTTTTTATTTGGGCATTTTTATTGTTCAGAAATGTGGTGGGTACTCTCTTCGTTCGCTGGACTTTATCCTGCTAACTGTTCCAAATGTCCGAACTGAATTTGGTAAAAGGGCTTTTATGTACTCTGCGCCATCGTCTTGGAATACCTTACAAAATACTTTTAAACTGGAAGAACCTGTCCCTATTGGTATTTTTACATCACTGATGAATGATCTTGAGACTGATTCCCTGACCTGTCAATGTTTTTAATTTGCTGTTTTTGATTTTGTTATACTCTTGTGAATTCTATGGTTTTTACTAGATTACTTGTAGTTTTTCATGTTGTTTGTCTGTAATTTTTGTAATGACTTGGTGCTGCCTATCTTTGGCCAGGACGCTCTTGAAAAAAAGATTTGAAATCTCAATGGTTCAATAAAGGTTAAATAAGAAATAAATAAATAAGAAACATCTTCATCCAGCCTAACCTTGAATAGATTTTTTTCCTGGAATGAGTTTGAGATTCGGTGTTCAAACATTCTGTGACTTTACCACTGTGCGAGCCGTTGAAAAGCATTCTTTAGTGATGTCTCACTGGCTGGCTTGATTCAAATTCACTCAAACTTTTCAGAGTTGTGTTTAATAATAGTAATCATTCCTTACATTTCTATAGTGCTTTTCATAAGAATCTCAAAGCACTTCAAAAGCAAAACACAAACAAGCATGACATCTTCCTGAGTAGCCTAACTATAGTTAGGTCAACCAATAGAGGCCAAGTCTTGGAGTTGGTGTGTTGCTCATCTTCCTAACTGTGATGTTTTCACATCTTAAATGGTTTTCTATGTTTTATTTGTTCAGGCCTCAGGGGAGATCTTCTGAAAAAATATCTGATAGAGGAAATAAGGTAGGCCTAATTTATAAAAGTTTTATTTCATAACAGTTATCATAACGCTTTGAAATAAAACAAATTTAGGATGTGACTTGCTCGAGACGTGACACGACATTGCTCATTCCATTTCTTGAGCAGAACTGGTAGGAGGAAAGTGGTGTAATTCACAAGTCTTGGTTAGTTTCACAGTTCCATGAAAATGTTGTGCTTTTTCATTAGACTTTATGATCTGATTGAACATTTATTTGAAGTGTACTGTGGTTAATAGAATATATCCCCAACCATTTGGTTAACATCCCCAACAAGTGCATTTAAAAAAAAAGGGAAACCTGTGCCGTACAAAACCACAGACACTGAAAGTTATATGTGAAAAAAACAAACAAGTCTCTGACTAGTTTGTTATGACAAAAACAAGATAGATTTGAATTAGTAGCATTAGTCATAATTGGAGAGTACGGCACTGTTGTTTTCCGTGGCAATCGTCCTCCGTAGGGAAAAAGCATAAGCAAATGTCAACATGCAGTGCCATACTCTGGAGCAGGTTAACTTTTTTTTTTGTGTTGAATTTTTTACCCCTTTTTTCTCCCCAATTTCGTGGTATCCAATTGTTGTAGTAGCTACTATCTTGTCTCATCGCTACAACTCCCATACGGGCTCGGGAGAGACGAAGGTTGAAAGTCATGCGTCCTCCAATACACAACCCAACCAGCCGCACTGCTTCTTAACACAGCGCGCATCCAACCCGGAAGCCAGCCGCACCAATGTGTCGGAGGCTACACCATGCACCTGGCAACCTTGGTTAGCGCGCACTGCGCCCGGCCCGCCACAGGAGTCGCTGGTGCGGGATGAGACAAGGACATCCCTACCGACCAAGCCCTCCCTAACCCGGACGACGCTAGGCCAATTGTGCGTCGCCCCACGGACCTCCCGGTCGCGGCCGGTTACGACAGAGCCTGGGCACGAACCCAGGGACTCTGATGGCACAGCTGGCGCTGCAGTACAGCACCCTTAACCACTGCGCCACCCGGGAGGCCTGGGGCAGGTTTTCATCAAGGATCTCTCTGCTCCGTTTATCTTTCCCTCGATCCTGACTAGTCTCCCATTCCCTGAAAACATCCCCATAGCATGATGCTGCCACCACCATGTTCACCGTAGGGATGGTGCCATGTTTCCTCCCGACGTGACGCTTGGCATTCAGGCCAAAGAGTTCAATCTTGATTTCATCTGATCAGAGAATCTTGTTTCTCATGGTCTGAGAGTCCTTTGGGTGCCTTTTGGCAAACTCCAAGTGGGCTGTCATGTGCCTTTTACTGAGGAGTAGCTTCCGTCTGGCCACTCTACCGTAAAGGCCTGATTGGTGGAGTGCTGCAGAGATGGTTGTCCTTCTGGAAGGTTCTCCCATCTCCACAGAGGAACTCCGGAGCTCTGTCAGTGTGACTATCAGGTTCTTGGTCACCTCCCTGACCAAGGCCCTTCTCCCCCGATTGCTCAGTTTGGCCAGGCGGCCAGCTTTAGGAAGGGTCTTGGTGGTTCCAAACTTCTTCCATTTAAGAATGATGGAGGTCACTGTGTTCTTAGCACCTTCAATGCTACAGACATTTTTTTGGTACCCTATCTCCAGATCTGTGCCTCTACACAATCCTGTCTCGGAGCTCTACGGACAATTCCTTTGGCCTCATGGCTTGGTTTTTGCTCTGACATGCACTGTCAACAGTGGGACCTTATATAGACAGGTGTGTGCCTTTCTAAATCATGTCCAATCTATGGAATTTACCACAATTGGACTCCAATCATGTTGTAGAAACATCTCAAGGATGATCAATAAAAACAGGATGCACCTGAGCTCAATTTTGAGTCTCATAGTAAATAATTTAGCAAAAATGTCAAACCTGTTTTCACTTTGTCATTCTGGGGATTTTTTAATGTATCAACAGAATGCACCGTATCAACAGAATCTGCTCAATTTGAAAATTAAATCTGGATCTGTGGACACTAATTATGAAGACAGGGAGTTTACACCACAAATCAGTCTGTCATGACAACCATCAAATCAAATCAAATCAAATGTTATTGGTCACATACCCATGGTTAGCAGATGTTAATACGAGTGTAGCGAAATGCTTGTGCTTCTAGTTCCGACAGTGCAGTAATATCTAACAAGTAATCTAACAGTTCTCCAACAAATACCTAATACACACAAATCTAAATGGGTGACTGAGACTATGTACATATAAGTATATGAATGAGCGATGGCATAGGCAAGGTGCAATAGATGGTATAAAATACAGTAGAAACATGTGATACGAGTAATGTAAGATATGTAAAACATTATTAAAGTGGCATTATTTAAAGTGGCATTGTTTAAAATGACTAGTGATCCGTTTATTAAAGTGTCCAGTGATTGGGTCTCAATGTAGGCAGCAGCCTCTCTGAGTTAGTGATTGCTGTTTAGCAGTCTGATGGCCTTGAGATAGAAGCTGTTGTTCAATCTCTCGGTCCCAGCTTTGATGCACCTGTACTGACTTCACCTTCTGGATGATAGCGGTGTGAACAGGAAGTGGCTTGGGTGGTTGTTGTCCTTGATGATCTTTTTGGCCTTCCTGTGACATCGGGTGCTGTAGATGTCATGGAGGGCAGGTAGTTTGCCCCGGTGATGCGTTGTGCAGACCACACCACCCTCTGGAGAGCCTTGCAGTTGAGGGCGGTGCAGCTGCCATACCAGGCTGTGATACAGCCCGACAGGATGCTCTCGATTGTGCATCTGTAAAAGTTTGTCAGGGTTTTGGGTGACAAGCCACATTTCTTCAGCCTCCTGAGGTTAAAGAGGTGCTGTTGCACCTTCTTCACCACACTGTCTGTGTGGGTGGACCATTTCAGTTTGTCTGTGATGTGTATGCCGAGGAACTTAAAACTTTCCATTTTCTCCACTGCTGTCCCTTCAATGTGGATAGGGGGCTGCTCCCTCTGCTGTTTCCTGAGGTCCACGATCATCTCCTTTGTTTTGTTGACATTGAGTGAGAGGTTGTTTTCCTGACACCACACTCCGAGTGCCCTCACCTCCTCCCTGTAGACTGTCTTGTTGTTGTTGGTGATCAAGCCCACTACTGTTCTGTCGTATGCAAACTTGATGATCGAGTTGGAGGTGTGCATGGCCACACAGTCGTGGGTGAACAGGGAGTACAGGAGAGGGCTGAGCACACACCCTTGTGGGGCCCCAGTGTTGAGGGTCAGCGAAGCCGAGATGTTGTTTCCTACCTTCACCACCTGGGGGCGGCCCGTCAGAAAGTCCAGGACCCAGTTGCACAGGGCGGGGAAGAGTCCCAAGGCCTCCAGCTTGATGATGAACTTGGAGGGTACTATGGTGTTGAATGCTGAGTTGTCGTCAATGAACATTGTTCAGATGGGATAGGGCAGTATGCAGTGTGATGGCTATTGCGTCATCTGTGGACCTGTTGGGCGATATGCAAACTGAAGTGGGTTTAGGGTGGCCGGTAAGGTGGCGGTGATATGATCCTTGACTAGCCTCTCAAAGCACTTCATGATCACAGAAGGGTAGACATTTTTTCACTTATCTTTGCCTTGGGTACAGGAACAATGGTAGCCATCTTGAAGCATGTGGGCACAGCAGACTGGGATAGGGATTGATTGAATATGTCCGTAAACACACCAGCCAGCTGGTCTGTGCATGCTCTGAGGACACGGCTAGGGATGCCGTCTGGGCCAGCAGCCTTGCGAGGGTTAACACGTTTAAATGTTTTACTCACATCAGCCACGGAGAAGGAGAAGGGGGAATGCCGTCTTTGTTAGCCAGCTGCGACGGCAGCACTGTATTATCCTCAAAGCGGGCAAAGAAGGTGTTTAGTTTGTCTGGAAGCGTGACGTCGGTGTCCATGATGTGGCTGTTTTTCTTTTCGTAGTCCGTGATTTCCTGTAGAGCCTGCCACATACGTCTCGTGTCTGAGCCATTGAATTGCGACTCCACCTTGTCCCTGTACCGGTATTTCGCTAAATGAATAATGTAGAATAACTGGAACAGTAGAACAATGTAATGCATGTATTACTATGCTTATTCATGCACTAATCATGCAAGCCTAAGCATAACTCTAATTTTTCTCATATCACTACATAGACCTTACACACAGCACTGCATCTACTGATAGATGTAAAAATAGACATCTTAAGTTGTTCAGCAATAATTGAAAATGTGGAAAAACAATGTCAGAGCACCAGAGACTGATAAGCAAGTTGCTGTAGGTTCTCATGCTGATATGGTCCTCCTCCTCTATCTCACAGTGAGTGGACACATGCGGATTTCAACCACGAGCCTCCCGAAACACAGCTCTGCTCCACCACCGAAGAGGACTACAAAGTCGAAGGTTTTCAGCCTTCCCTCCCTTCACCTCTAAAGGTCTACCTACTAGATCAATGATTTTCTATGAGCATGATTACAAAATACCCCTCTTTGTGAGACACATTGTTTTGGGACAAGCTAACTGTCTCTTGTATATGTACTGTAAACTGACATCAGTAGTATTCAACTCAAACTTCAACAGACTTCCTTTCTAATGCATTCTTTGTTTGCTGTGATCAGGAGCATGACTAAAAAGGCGATCAGGCAGTTACTTTTTGGAGTGAGAATCATCAGCACATACAGGTTGGTCTGATTATTCCATTACACCTCCATTTATACTGAACAAAAATATAAACGCAACATGCAACAATTTCAAAGATTTGACTGAGTTACAATTCATATAAGGAAATCTGTAAATTAAAATAAATAAATTAGGCCCTGATCTATGGATTTCACATGACTGGGAATACAGATATGCATCTGTTGATCACAGATACCTTAAAAAAAGGTAGGTGCGTGGATCAGAAAACTAGACAGTACTGTATCTGGTGTGACCACCATCTGCCTTATGCAGTGTGACACGTGTCTTTCATATAGAGTTGATCATTCTGTTGATTGTGACCTGTTGAATGTTCTCCCACTCCTCTTCAATGGCATGTGTAGTTGCTGGATATTGGCGAGAACTAGAACACGCTGTCTTACACGTTGATCCAGAGCAGCTCAATGGGTGACATGTCTGGGGAATGTGCAGGCCATGGAAGAACTGGAAAATGTTCAGCTTCCAGGAATTGTGTACAGATACTTTCGACATGGGGCAGCGCATTATCATGCTGAAACATGAGGTGATGGCGTCGGATGAATGGCGCGACAATGGACCTCGGGATCTTGTCATGGTATCATAAAAATAACCACTGATAAAATGCAACTGTGTTCATTGTCCTTAGCTTATGTCTGCCCATACCATAACCCCACCATTGGGCAATCTTTTCACACGACGGCTTCCCCACACAACGGCATACACATGGTCTGCGGTTCTCAAGCCAGTTGGACCTACTGCCAAATTCTCTAAAACAACGTTGGAGGTGGCTTATGGTAGAGAAATGAACATTGGCAACACTCCCTCGAAACTTGAGACATCTGTGGCATTGTGTTGTGTGACAAAACTGTACATTACAGAGAGGGCTTTTATTTTCCCCCGGCACAAGGTGCACCTATGTAATGGCCATGCTGTTTATTCAGTGTTTTGATGTGCCACACTTGTCAGGTGGATGGATTATGTTGGCAAAGGAGAAATTCAAATTAGCAGGGATTTAAACAAATGTGTGCACAAAACTTGAGAGAAATCAGCTTTTTGTGCATATGGAACATTTCTGGGATTTTTTATTTCAGCTCATGAAACCAACACTTTACATGTTGCATTTATATTTTTGCTGGGTGTACATAACCCTCTCTACATTATGATAAATGGACAGAGCACCATGTTTTCATTATAGCCAACATATGCACATTATATTTAATCATCTTTACATATTTTCATATAATATTATATAATACGTTTCATTTTCAATCAGATTTTGTGTGATGTGTCATTAACTCTGTCTGCTATTGTAAAGTGACTGTAATGTTAGTGGTCTCTCTGCTTTTGTGAAGCATTTGTTATCCTGCTCTTCCTCTTACAAAAAGAGAATACAACAAATGTATTTAAGAGAGCTCCCACTTTCCCAGACCTCACATTACATGAGCCTGTTACTAAACCAAACATTTTCAAAATCATTTTATTTACCATATCAAGGTTAGAGGACCATAGCCTTATTCGGTTCATACTATTAGGTTCATACTCTGTGTGACCCACTCCTACCCCTGTATTTAATCTCTGCTGCACAATCTGTCTTATATTATCGCAATAAAACCATCTAAATATTATTGCACACTTGGCCCTTGAATTGTAATATTTGATGTCTGTTGATATGTAAGATATGAACCAACGAAAATCATTTTGCATATGTTTGTCATTTTGGTGTCATATTTGATTACTATTTACAAGCCTCGATTTTGAATTTGGTCTCAAGAAGACCTTCAAAAATACATCTTAGTAGATTCTGCCAATAGAGTTCAAAGAGCACAGCTGGTACAGGGTATTGTCCAATTCTGAATGAGATGTTGCATCTCATCCACTTTGACCCAGTTCATTTAAGCCTTTAAAAGAGGCAGAAGATACTATAAAAATAGCATACATTGTCTGATAGTACTCAGTCTACACCAGACCCATATATTTAGAGCCAACTTTTCAAATGTTGTAGTTCTAGACATTTGATTACATAGCACTGTTTAAATATTCTACTTGTAATGTTAATGGGGAGCTAACATGGCTGCCAGAGAATGTTGTAGTGTCATGTAAATGCATCATAATGCAGAAACCTCTCTAAATACATGGCTCTGGTCTACACAAAAGCTATTTTGAAATAAAAGCAAGAAAATATCACTTACAGTATGTCATGTACTGTGTTTTTCCCATGTCTCAGGGTGTGACAGTGGTGAGTACCAGAAATGCTCAGCACACCTATCAGTGACGAGCATATGCTGTGCACACCTGAAAATGTACAGTTGAAGTCGGAAGTTTACATACACCTTAGCCAAATACATTTAAACTCAGTTTTTCACAATTCCTGACATTTAATCCTAGTAAAAAGTCCCTGTCTTAGGTCAGTTAGGATCACCACTTTATTTTAAGAATGTGAAATGTCAGAATAATAGTAGAGAGAATTATTTATTTCAGCTTTTATTTCTTTCATCACATTCCCAGTGGGTCCGAAGTTTACATACACTCAATTAGTATTTGGTAGCATTGTCTTTAAATTGTTTAACTTGGGTCAAATGTTTCGGGTAGCCTTCCACAAGCCTCCCCCAATAAGTTGGGTGAATTTTGTCCCATTCCTTCTGACAGAGCTGGTGTAACTGAGTCAGGGTCGTAAAGGCCTCCTTGCTCGCACACGCTTTTTCAGTTCTGCCCACAAATTTTCTATAGGATTGAGGTCAGGGCTTTGTGATGGCCACCCCAATACCTTGACTTTGTTGTCCTTAAGCCATTTTGCCACAACTGTGGAAGTATGCTTGGGGTCATTGTCCATTTGGAAGACCCATTTGCGACCAAGCTTTAACTTCCTGACTGATATCTTGAGATGTTGCTTTAATATAGCCACATACCTCATGATGCCATCTATTTTGTGAAGTGCACTAGTCTCTCCTGCAGAAAAGCACCCCCACAACATGATGCTGCCACCCCCGTGCTTCACGGTTGGGATGGTGTTCTTCGGCTTGCAAGACCAGAGGACATTTCTCCAAAAAGTACAATCTTTGTCCCCATGTGCAGTTGCAAACCATAGTCTGGCTTTTTTATGGCAGTTTTGTTGCAGTGGCTTCTTCCTTGCTGAGCGACCTTTCAGGTTATGTCGATATCGGACTCGTTTTACTGTGGATATAGATACTTTGTACCTGTTTCCTCCAGCATCTTCACAAGGTCCTTTGCTGTTGTTCTGGGATTGATTTGCACTTTTCGCACCAAAGTACCTTCATCTCTAGGAGACAGAAGGTCTCCTTCCTGAGCGGTATGGCGGCTGCATGGTCCCATGGTGTTTATACTTGCGTACTATTGTTTGTACAGATGAATGTGGTACCTTCAGGCGTTTGGAAATTGCTCCCAAGGATGAATCAGACTTGTGGAGGTCTACAATTCTTTTTTTTTTTTCCCCCATGATGTCAAGCAAAGAGGCACTGAGTTTGAAGATAGGCCTTGAAATACATCCACAGGTACACCTCCAATTGACTCAAATGATGTCAATTAGCCTATCAGCAGCTTCTAAAGCCATGACACCATTTTCTGGAATTTTTCAAGTTGTTTAAAGGCACAGTCAACTTAGTGTATGTAAACTTCTGACCCACTGAAATTGTGAAATTATAAGTGAAATAATCTGTCTGTAAACAATTGTTGGAAAAATGACTTGTGTAATGCACAAAGTAGATGTCCTAACCAGCTTGCCAAATCTATAGTTTGTCAACAAGAAATTTGTGGAGTGGTTGACAAATGAGTTTTAATGACGCCAACCTAAGTGTATGTACACTTCCGACTTCAACTGTACCTGTTGCGAGCATTGGAAATATCATGCATTTTATGAACAGTGATATTAAATTGTTTCCACTATGCTATATAAGACAAATTATGTCAAGTCTCTGTACCGCATATGGTATAATTTTTGTTCATCAAGCATTTGCTCCACTGCAGTGGTTCCATAGCCAAGCAATTATGTGGAAACAATACAATAAAACATTAGTGAGAATACATTCTAGATCGCAATTTCATTGAAAGCCTTAATAATGCTTAATCATGTTCTTATGATTTGTGTAAGTTCTGCACATGATTTAGCACAACTAGACAGATGAAAGGCATTGGATTGTGACTATATCCCAGGGTTATTATCTCCTTGTTGAATTACAGTTGTTATCTTTTTATTCATACCAGGGCTTTGTATCAATACAATTATCTCTGTTTGTTCATGCTGTTATTTTTGCTTGTAGGTTATTTTTTCTCCACTTATGCGGTCTCATTTGCAACCCCAAATTACCACAATTGAGCACTGCTGAACAACAGAAAGCAACATTTTCCTCTTTCTCCTGCGCTAGGCAAAAATTGATCTGGCTATTGACCTTCCACAAATGACAGAAGCCAGACATTTTCTTAGACGAGGAAACTGTTTATCCACCTTTAGGAACAAGAGAGGCACACAGAAGCCTCCACTGTACCGATGTCAGACATACTGATGTTCATGCAGCCACCTTACATCAGAGAGCAGGGCTCAATTCAAATACGTGTTCTGTTGATCAGAGGACAATTTTACATGGTGTTACTCTCTCCTCTCCCTTTCAGCAGAGATTAGGAGGAGGTAGCTATGGCAACAAGTAATTTTAGACTACATTTATGCAGCTTTTTTCCCAAACATTTCAGTACCTCATGGGATTAGATGGGGAAACAATTGGTGTCTGAAACAGATGCCATTTAGCTACTTACTGCCAAGTGAAATATATTGCCACCTAATTTAAATTAAATGTGATTATGTAAATATTCCCTTCTTGAGTAAAAGTGACTACTCATTTTTCCCTTGGTTAGATTAATAATGTCTGTTGATCTATCCATAAATGTACCTCTGTTTAGGTTTATAAATGATGCATTACAGTACTTACATCACTGTATTCCCCTGTGAAAGGGAATACTGCTCTGCTTAAAATGGATGTGGTGCTTTTGTCAGGGACCAAAAGCACATACCTGAGGTGCAAATTCAGTCAGTGCATTCCCCATCGAAAGCTCACTTCTAAGTTGTTGTTGTCTATCCTCCCAAGCAGCATACAAAAAAGCTAGTGAAATTCTTCTCCCTCGCTTCAAAAAGATTAAACCAGGAGACCTTGTTGACTCAACAATAAGTAACATTTATCCTTAATTAATTCTACAGTAAAAGTCAGTCTATGGCAAATAAATTGTAAATGTATACGCACACACGTACAGAATAGCAAATTGTACACTCCCTGAAAGGGACACATAAGTGATTAGTCTTATGAGACACTGTTACTTGGTTGATAAGTGAATTGGAGCGACTGAACATTTAGTACTGTTAAGGGACCCACCACCTCCTCACTTCATTGTGCGACTTGCTAACAGGCACATTCAGTGTGGCAGTAGAGCTGAGGGGAGTGGGTGGGCGGTAATTACGACTCAGGCCCAGAGGGAAGCTGTTCCCTGCAGAGATGAAGAGACACACATGATGCCATGCCACAGGTGATAATGGACTGGTGAAGTCATTGCAGCTTAACACAACTACATCCTGCACCCCCTGATATTGGCTGTCATTTCTTGATTAACTGTTGCTTTTGAATGAGCTTCTTCTCATCTTTGACATGCAAACAGTTCATTGTACGTGCTTTTAATGTGCAGTTTTTGACAACGTTGCAATGTGAAAAGACAAGATTTTTCTCAATGGTGCATATGCTGGTGTTCTAAAATGTAATTGGAGGTTTGTAACACTGTCAGACAATGCAAATACTAGGCTATGGGTGATTGTATCATGGGCCTTTGGTTTAATAAAATAAAGACAAATGTAACACTAATTAGCTTGGCATAACTTCTGTTATTCATTTGTGAAATGCAATATATTAAAGTGGTACGCTAAAATTACAATTCAGGCTCTCTAAGGTACCATAGCAATTTCAACAGATGGGCCCGTTCAAGATTCCCAACAGGTTATGCTGTGTGCATACAATTGGTTGGATTTCCCTTCAACTGAATAGCATACACTTTCATTCTTAAAAAAGACTAATCATTCAAGAAAGTTCTTACATTTTTAGAGAACGGCTTTAAGGAAACTTAATTCAGTAGGAGTTCAACCTAGGAGAAAATATTTGGTTAAGCATTATCAGGGGAATATGGCCCAGTTATAAATCTTCTGACGTACAGCCAGAAATAAGTAATTAGCTGGCTACAAGGAATGTCCCCCTTATACCGTCAATCATGACACTTCAAAGTGTTATTGTTTTGTAAACAATACTAAATCATGAAATGTTTGGATCAAAAGGACATTAACAGTGCAGTGCACAGACCCACACAAGACTATGAAAACACACTAGGTTAAACCATAAATAATATTCTCTGAACAATGATTTGTTGTATTTTACTCCGTTTATTGAACAAAATATCTTGGATGTACATATATACATATATCATCTTGTACTGTATGACATCACTGTGGAACTCTAACCTCTGCATTGACATTGATCATTACACTGTGCCCATCTGTTATGAACGCTGTATGAACTATTAATACATCATTGACTTCCAAACACATTATACAAATCTTGATATAAAGCACAAAAAAATATGAATTCATCATCATCGAAAAGTACTCACTCTCAGGACAGAAAGATTCTTCATACAAAACACCTTTACAACTTTTTGCAGTTACCGTACACAGGTATTAAACATACCATTAAATATCCCTTCTTTTCGTACTTTAGGAGGGTATCACCTTTAGGACTTATTCTAAAACAAATAAAGCAGTGGCTGGCTGTGCCACTGTGTAGCCTCCTCTGTGGTTGGCTCCAATGTGAGTACAGCAGCGCCTCTCAAATAACGTACACGTCAGTCTTCTCCCCCTGAAGCCAATAGGTTCTCATTTTGCCTTTGCCCTGGAAAAACACAGAAATCAATAGGGTGTCATCAATGGAGACGAGTGGGAGTGATGGCTACACAAAAGGGCTTCTCTTCCTTAAAGGGTGACCCTGACATCTGCAGGTCCTGTTAGAACCCATCTGACATCCCTAGAGAGTATTACTACTCCACATAACCAGATATTATGGTTCTCTTTCATTTTGACAGGAGAGCACGGACATCTTTTCTTCACGACACTCAGAACCCAGAGCTCCACATCTACTGACATGCAATGCATTCTTCCACCAAGAGAGGGAATAAACAGGATGGGAATCACAAGACCACATTTACCATTCGTTCATATTCCTTTGTCTATCAAACAATACTCAATGCGTGAAGCCATTAAAGATAACGCTGACAACACATTCATTCCTCTTTGTTTGCCTCACCTTCATTTCCACGTCTCCTCTTAACTGGAGATCAAAATAGCCAAACTCATCCAGCACTTCTTTGGTGGCTGAGGAGAGGTGGATCCTCAAGGCTGTGAAACACATCAATGAGACAATAGACACATCACAGTGAGTGTTTTGCAGGGAGTGAGACCCGGTTGCATTACATGCAAGCATTTACCCTCTGCCATACGCACTGGGGCAGACAATAACAATTATAATACACACGCATACTGTACGTTAACCAAGTAGATCTGTCTATGTTAGGTGGTCAAAAGTAGAAATGAACAGTGAAATTCCTTCCTGCTGCTATGGATATAGTGCCTAGAAACAACTGTGGACAGTGCAGTCCCAGAGGTGATTCCTACCACTATAGGATATTTTATGGTATACAGTTTTATCACTACGGATGTGACATGGGTATAAGTGTTATTAACTATTTATCAATGGACGTGAAAGCACACAGCAGGAAATGGGCAGGAAGGGAGTGGGTTAATCAATAACGTGATGAGTCACTCACAAAACCTCCTGGCTGGCACAACACCAGTGGTCCCCTACCACCACACCAGTTAAGAACAGCTGCCAGTAATACCAGTCCAGATAATCACTCTTAAACTACGATGACAACCTCCATCCTGTCTGTTGCTTTGTGACTATAAATATCCCATTCCCTGTCTACTTTATGCATCCCTTGACGTTTACGTTTCTTACAGGGACGCACGTGCAAAGAGCTAGTCCACAATTTGTATAATTGGATGGTCATGGACTCTCAGACACAAGATATCAGTCAGATTTAGTTAAGACAAATAATGACGGTGAACCAGTCTTTCACAACACCATTGCATGAGACCAATACAAAAGGGAATACTCGGTGGACGAACAACCACAAAATCCAAATCCGAGCAAATACCACATAAATAACAAATAATGAGTACTTAGTAGTCAGTGTGTCAACTGAAACACATTTATTTTTCCCCAATTGAATTCTAGAATGTGACCATTGTTCCATGCAGCAGCATTTCGTTCAAATATTGATTTATTTAAAAAGCGCTGACAGCCACTAAAATAGAACAGCAGAGATCCGAATCTGACACTCACCCTCTCCATTCGATTCCATCCGAGACGCTGTGTTGACAGTATCTCCAAATAAACAATATCTGGGCATTTTCAGACCCACCACCCCAGCACAGACAGGTCCTGAACAGAAGAAAGGCAGTGAATTATACTGGAAATATACTCCATGGAAAACCATCATTTAGATAAAGTAGCATTTCTTTCATTACCAGAACCTCACATGATAAGTTAAGTGTACTTAAAAGCATGAAAGATTAGATTGAACTCAAACAACGCATGCAAAAAATGATGGGATTCAGCACCTCCCACGCAGACTGTTGAAAGACCTATCAGTGATGTTCATGTCAAGTGTTTGAATAAGAATATACTGTACATTCTGCTTGCATGAGATAATGTCCGAGAGCTACGGACAAAAAAAACCCAGAAAAGCTTGACCTGATCCGCCTGTACTTGTTGAAATATTGTCACTACTGGAGAAATTGCCAGAGATTTCTTAACTGAAATACAGTATGTCCTGAAACCTAGATATTGTAATCAACGGTCATAACCATTCACAACAGTTTATAAAAATGACTGAGCAAAAGCCCTATGCGATCATGAAGCAGGAATAGGCAGGATACGTAAGTGGGCAATTGAATCACAGATGAGTTCTTGGCTAGTCGACTATTTGCAATAGTGATAAAAATAAAACGTTTTATCATTTAAACATTTTTACTCAATAGAGAGTTAGAATAATAGAATGTGCCATTTCAAAACATGGTTGTGCATCAGCGATGACATAATTAGCCCATATCAGCAAAAAAAAAATTATTGGTAAGTTAGCTGGCCGCTAGACTATCTAAACTTGTAGTCAGTTGTCATATTAAAAACTGCAAACATTTTCCTACACCCTATGGCAAAATGTGTAGAATTGCATGAAATGAGTTAGAAAATTGCTAAATCTTCTCCACGCCCAATGGCAAAACAAGTACAATTGCAGGAAATGTACTTTAAAACCCATGAGGCACTGCAGCCCCTCATGAGTACCATTTGTTTTGTGGCCCCCACCCCCATCAAAGTTGCCCTTACCTGGTTTAAGCTATTTGTCATAGAATTAAATAAACTGACAATGGCTAGGGCAGATCATGTAACATTTAGGAGGTATTGAAAGATTGAACTTTTATGATTTATTCAAGTTTTTTAGGCGGTAACTATGTAGGGGCCAAGGATAAGGGAGTAGGATTGGGCAAAGACACAGATTAATTCAACTGGACACAAATCTTTTTATTTTTAAACTGCCAGCTTCCAACAGTAGTTAAGCATAAAACATTTTAACAATAATTCCAAACTCCATGTGAAATGATACCTGTGTGGATTCCTATCCTTAGCCGTAGCTGGTCTTGGGGTCTGTGTCGAATCTTGAATGTTTTCACCTGTTCTAGTAAGGCTAATGACATCCCAGCGATCTCTCTTGCGTGGAGTTTACCATTCCTTACCGGAAGCCCTGACACCACCATGTACGCATCACCAATGGTCTCCACCTGAGATATACATGACAACATGTCAGCAGGTAAAACAGGTGATTTTTCACTGGTTGAAAATAACGAAAAACATAACTACCCTGACTTACCTTGTACACATCAAAATTATCGATGATGGCATCAAAGCAGGTGTAAAGATCATTCAGCACCGTCACAACCTACGGAGAATTTAGAGATACTTTAGGTACTCAGGTAAACTAGAAACAGTTGTTCACGGTTAAAACGGTCAGAAACACCACCACTAAAAGCATATTACCGTTATTCTTCTGCTCCCTCAGTCTCTATTTCAGAAATACTTATTTAGCTAGTGGCAAACTTTTGTGAAACGAAGCAATTTCAAATAAAGTGTCCAAAGATAGTAAATTCCACTTTGTGCGTTCATGAGGCATGTTCCATTTGGTTTGCCCCTGTGATTGACGGAGATGTGGTTCTGCATGAACTCCCAATGGTTCCCCCAGTCAGATGAAAATATGTCTGTCTGTTCCCCCGCCTTGGGCCAGTTCCCAGAACCTCAGATTACTGAGAAATGCATTTGCATGAGTAAAACAATGCAACAGACTAAATACTGGGAACACATTTTCAAAAAAAGGATTCAGAATTTTAAGATAAATAATTACGTAAAATATCAGCTGTTTATTCAAAAAGAGATATGAAGTGTTTCATGTTCTCATTCGTCAAACGACTGTTTCACTATTGTAATGCCCCTGAGTAGCTATTAGTTAGGAGATTCAGTGTGCTCATGGAGAGAGAAATGGGGTTCAGAAAACTATTTCAGTGCTAGTTTATACATTTCTTTATTTCACCTTTATATAACCAGGTAAGCCAGTTGAGAACAAGTTCTTATTTACAACTGCGACCTGGCCAAGATAAAGCAAAGCAGTATGACACAAAGAACACAGAGTTACACATGGGATAAACAAATGTACAGTCAATAACACAATAGAAACATCTATATACAGTGTGTGCAAATGTAGTAAGATTAGGGAGGTAATGCAATAAATAGGTCATAGTGGCGAAATAATTACACTGGAGTGATAGATGGTGCAGAAGATGAATGTGCAAGTAGAGATACTGGGTTGCAAAGGAGCAAAAAAAAAAAAAACAATATGGGGATGAGGTAGTTGGGTGGGCTATTTACAGATGGGCTGTGAACAGGTGCAATGATTGGTAAGCTGCTCTGACAGCTGATGCTTAAAGTTGGTGTGGGAGATAAGACTCTATCGTCAGTGATTTTTGCAATTCGTTCCAGTCATTGGCAGCAGAGAACTGGAAGGAAAGGTGGCCAAAGGAGGAGTTGAGCTTTGGGGATGTCCAGTGAAATATACCTGCTGGAGCATGTGCTGCTATGGTGGCCAGCGAAGACTTATAGATGACCTGGAGCCAGTGGGTTTGGCGACGAATATGAAGCGAGGACCAGCCAACGAGAGTATACAGGTTGCAGTGGTGGGTAGTATATTGGGCTTTGGTGACAAAATGGATGGCACTGTGATAGACTGCATCCAATTTGCTGAGTATAGTGTTGGAGGCTATTTTGTAAATTACATCGCCGAAGTCAAGGATCGGTAGGATAGTCAGTTTTACGAGGGTATGTTTGGCAGCATGAGTGAAGGATCCTATGTTGCGGAATAGGAAGCCGATTCTAGATTTAATTTTGGATTGGAGATGCTTAATGTGAGTCTGGAAGGAGGATTTACAGTCTAACCAGACACCTAGGTATTTGTAGTTGTCCACATATTAAGTCAGAACCGTCCAGAGTAGTGATGTTAGACGAGCGGTTGGGTGCGGGCAGCGATCGGTTGAAGAGCATGCATTTAGTTTTACTAGCATTTAGGAGCAGTTGGAGGCCACGGAAGGAGTGTTGTATGGCATTGAAGCTTGTTTGGAGGTTTGTTAACAGTGTCCAAAGAAGGGCCAGAAGTATCCAGAATGGTTTCGTCTGCATAGAGGTGGATCAGAGAATCACCAGCGGCAAGAGCGACATCATTGATGTATACAGAGAAAAGAGTCGGCCCAAGAATTGAACCCTGTGGCACCCCCATAGAGACTGCCAGAGGTTCGAACAAAAGGCCCTTCGATTTGACACACTAAACTCTGTCTGAGAAGTAGTTGGTGAACCAGGCGAGGCAGTCATTTGAGAAACCAAGGCTGTTGATTCTGCCGATAAAAATGCGGTGATTGACAGAGTCGAAAGCATTGTCCAGGTCGATGAAGACGGCTGCACAGTATTGTCTTTTATCGATGGCGGCTATGACATCGTTTAGGACCTTGAGTGTGGCTGAGGTGCATCCATGACCCGCTCGGAAACCAGATTGCATAGTGGAGAAGGTACGGGGGATTCGAAATGTTCAGTGATCTGTTTGTTATCTGTAGTTGAAGTTAAACCATTTCGACTTAATCTAATATTTAATTATATACAGTACCAGTCAAAAGTTTGGACACACTTACTCTTTCAATATTATTATTTCATTTTTTATTACTATTTTCTACATTGTAGAATATTAGTGAAGACATCAAAACTATGAAATAACACATATGGAATCATGTAGTAACCAGAAAAGTATTAAACAAATCAAAACATATTTAATATTTGAGATTCTTCAAAAGCAGCCACCTTTTTGAATTGAATTCAATTTATTTTGAGCTACAGACATTTACAACATGTGGACCCAGAGGATATCAAAGTATTAATTAAAATGCTTATTTCCAAAGTGGTCCTTGATGGTAAAACAATAACACAATTAAAAGAGAAGACAAAAATACAAACAACCATAAATACATTCATGTATATTGACATCCTAAAAAGTGTCACTTTTCAATGCACTTCTCCCTAACCTTAAAAATCAACCATATTCATTTCACATTATATCAATCTATTAACTGCACATCGTATCGATCCTTCAAATAAATACACCGAACCAGCATTAGGGGCACAAGGGGCAGTGGAGTAGTTTCCCTTACTTAGACAACCTTCCCCAAATTAAAAACGATGCTTTTTAAAGCCGTTTTTACTTTTTATTTGCTTGATCTCCAAGGGAAGGCTATTACATTTAGACAAATGCCTGTATGGAAAAAAGTGCTCCTCGCAGTACTGTTTACTTCTGGGATTTTTAATGTGGTCAAAAAGGTGGATAAGGCAAGTATCAGTGGAATGAGCTATTGTAAAGCCAGATTGTAGATCATAAAGTAGTTTGTGCTCAAGAAGGTATCCCTCAAGTTGATTAAAAATACATCTCTCAATAACTTTGGATGAGGTGCTAAGGATTGACACAGGTCTGTAGATTCCTACATTTGTTTTACTGCTCTTCTTGTGGAGTGGAACCACCCGGGCTATTTTGAGATCCTTGGGAAATGTACCACTACTAATAGAAAGGTTTCCAATATGTGTTATCATTTTAGCATTGACAAAAGCACTATCCTTTATGATTCTTGGCAGGAAGATTATCCAGCCCAGTTGCTTTGTTTGTGCTCATTAAGCATAGTAGATTGTTAACTTTGTCTTCTGTTACCATGCACAGCTCAAACAAATAATTTGTGATACCTTTGCTATGGTAAAAGTTATTAATGAAAGACTGGCCAGTGTCCAGAGCAGATGGGTAACTTCTTAACCAGAGATGAGGCTATAGTAAAAAATGTGTTAAAATAATTTGCAACCTGTGCCTGGTCATAACATAAAACATCATTAATATCCAGGCCAATACTACAGGATTTTACCTTATGGGAATTTTTTAAGCCAATGTCCTTAAAAAAAATTCCACAGTTTACGGGGCTGATGTAAGTTGTCAGTAACGGCATATACCCTTTGCTTTGATGACAGCTACTGTATGCACACTCATGGCATTCTCTCAACCAGCGTCATGAGGTAGTCACCTGGAATGCATTTCAATGAACAGGTGTGCATGGTTAAAAGTTAATTTGTGGAATTTCTTTCCTTAATGCGTTTGAGCCAATCAGTAGTGTGGTGACAAGGTGGGAGTGGTATATATAGGATTGCCCAACTTGGTAAAAGACCAAGTCCATATTATGGCAAGAACAGCTCAAATATGCACAGAGAAACAACAGTCCATCATTACTTTAAGACATGAAGGTTCGGCTCTCATGAAGACCACCACAGCAAAGGAAGACCTTAGTTACCTCTGCTGCAGAGGATAAGTTCATTAGAGTTACCAGCCTCAGAAATTGCAGTCCAAATAAATGCTTCACAGAGTTCAAGTAACAGACATCTCAATATTAACTGTTCAGAGGAGACTCTGTGAAAATCAGGCCTTCATGGTCAAATTGCTGCAAAGAAACCACTACTAAAAGACACCAATAAGAAGAAGCCTTGCTTGGGCCAAGAAACACGAACAATGGACATTTTTCATTCCATTTGAGATTTTTGTTCCAACCGCTGTGTCTTTGTGAAACACAGAGTAGGTGAATGTATTATCTCTGCATGAAGCATGGAGGAGGTGGTGTGATGGTGCTTTGCTGGTGACATGGTCAGTGATTTATTTAGAATTCAAGGCACAGTTAACCAGCATGGCTACCACAGCATTCTGCAGCGATACGCCATCCCATCTGGTTTGTGCTTAGTGGGACTATCATTTGTGTTTCAACAGGACAATGACCCAACACCCCTCTAGGCTGTGTAAGGGCTATTTGATCAAGAAGGAGAGTGATGTAGTGCTGCATCAGATGACCTGGCCTCCACAATCACCCGACCTCAACCCAGTTGAGATGGTTTGGGATGATTTGGACCGGAGATTGAAGGAAAAGCAGCCAACAAGTGCTCAGCATATGTGGGAACTCCTTCAAGACTGTTGGAAAAGCATTCCAGGTGAAGCAGGTTGAGAGAATGCCAAGAGTGTGCAAAGCTGTCAAAGGCAAAGGGTGTCTACTTCGAAGAATCTAAAATATGTTTTGTTTAACACCTTTTAGGTTACTACATGATTCCATATGTGTTATTTCATAGTTTTGGTGTCTTCACTATTATTCTACAATGTAGAAAATAGTACAAATAAAGAAAAACCTATGAATGAGTAGGTGTGTCCAAACGTTTGACTGGTACTGTACATCACACAAGACTGACATATAATACAACCGTTCTACAAAGAAATAGAGCACTAAATGGTTGATGAGATACCTGAACCTCAAAGCCACACTAATGTTAAAGAATACTCTGCGTTCTGTAGTCTTAATTAAATAGATCCGTGACCTGAAAATCAAATGGGTAGAATAACTGACATTCAATATACTGTATTACACTGCTACTAAAAGCTAGTGGATGGATTCTTAGCTCTGGGCTATATGAACATTTGCTGAAAGGTAGATGTATGACTGTTCTTGTAAGTAGCTTTCTGCTGGATGTATAGAATTGATCAGTCTGGGTAAAAAAAAACAGTGGTCCTTCAACTGGTTTTGCCTCGGAACCCAAATTGAACCAGGTTGTCTCAGTTGCGATACAATATTCACATCATGAAAAATAATTGCCAAAATACAATCTGAAAAACAAATTTTTATGCTACACAGATAGTAAATGTAGCAATTACATGACAAGGGAACAACATTCCCACCTCTTTCATTGTTAATAATACAATTTTGCTCATATTCATGATAAAGAATGTTAATAAACTTACTGGCTTGAGACCACAAAATTAACCAAAATAGTACTGCTAACAGCACTATATTGAAAATATTGTGATTGAAGACTTATTGTTCTCTAAATCAAATTATTTAAAACATGTAACCTCATCATTTCTACACACTTTCTACTTGATTTACGTTGCTTCAATTCAGAATGCAGTATTTTTAAAATTATGATGTTTTTTTTACTGACACCCGCAAGCCACTCAAAGCCTCAACACGCCAGTGTAGAATCGCTGCTGTAAAAGTATCTTCACAACTCTAGAAGAAACACTCCAGTAACACCATCTTAATTCCTGGCACAAGTTGCATCAAGAAAAAAACCTGGTTCCTCTGGATACATTTCAGAGTTCTGAATGACCAAAATGTTTGGGGAAAAAAATAACATGTTAGGGCACTGCACTTAAAACCATTGAGACCATTACAACCATCCCATCGGCCTTTCATCCTCAAACAGTACATTTAGACCCTGTTGAAGGGAGTCTCTCAATGATATGAGTGGTCTTGAAATCTTCATCTGAGAAAGAAATTCCATTGCAGCTATGGCATCCAGTGACTCAACAATGCGTCAATACGGTCTCAGCTCTCAGTACTATTTTGAGTTGTGGCCTCAGTGTAGGAATGCTTTATACTAGGAGACATACGGTAGGTGCTCTAATAGGCTCTGTGAGGTTACGTAAGTGACAAAGAAGCTCCTCTTCACATTCTCTTCTTTTCTTATAATGAGCTGTTGGATCAGCATATATTTAAACTTTCATGTCAGCTGCCTCGGAGTGTCTTGGGAGAGTTGACATTGTAGTCATTTAGCAGACACTTTTATCCAACGCGACTTAGAGGAGCAGTTAGGGTTAAATGCCTTGCTCAAGGGCACATCAACTTGATTTTTTTACCTAGTCGGGTCTGGATTAGAACCAGCGACCTTTCGATTACAACATTCTTATCCTCCCGAAAGGCGCAGCGGACTAAGGCACTGCATCTCAGTGCTAGAGGCGTAACTACAGACCCTGGTTCGATTTCAGGCTGTATCACAACCCGCTTTGATTGAGAGTCCCATAGGGCGGTGCTCAATTGGCCCAGTGTCGTCCGGTTTGGCCGGGGTAGGTCGTCATTGTAAATAAATAAATAATGTAAATGCCTAGTTAAATAAAGGTTCAATAAATATAAACGCCACCCATACAGGAAGTCTAATTTCCCACTGTGAATTAATACTTTGACTCAATAAATATTGAGTGCATTTTACTTAACAAAACTAACTGCACATACATATGGTATTCAAAGTCGGGTTCGACACATTTAAAAAACAAAAAACAAATAACACACACACACACACACACACACACACACACACACACACACACACACACACACACACACACACACACACACACACACACACACACACACACACACACACACGAAAGATAGACAAATAAGTAAATGTATTAATTGGTTCTCTTAATTTGGATAAGAGAGAAGAAAATGCAGTGAATTAAAGATCATTTTTTGATGTAAATTTCTTTATCTACCGATTTTATTTTTGAGTCATTTGATTTGGGGTGGGTTCCCAAGAAATTATAGCAAAAAAACAAACAAAAAAATGAGGCTCCCGATAATAAAGTTTGAATACCATTGTGTAAGGTATCTGATGTTGGTTAGTGGTGGATATCTCTACGGACAGTTGTTTACCTGCAGTGGTGTACTCTCAGCTGACATTGATGTGAAGCCCACAATGTCACTGAAGTAGATTGTCACACTGTCAAATGCCTCCGCTTGGACCGTCTCCCCTCGCTTTAGCTGCTCTGCTACTGAGCTGTGGATAAGAGAACACAAATTTAGTAAAACAATGCAGAGTGAAATGCTAATACAGACCTATGAATCAACAGTGACAGTAAGCTTGGCAGCTACGGTCCAAAATGAATAAGGGAAGTTATAGTATAAGCAGATCCTAACAGTATCACTTCCTTTTCATTCATATTTTAAAGTACAGTAATTACATTAAAGAGGCACAGTGTAGCACTAGTAGCTAGGTTAACCCAGGACTCTGGTCAAATAGGCTGAATTCTGCAGTGAGAGAAGGTATCGCTCCATTTTCTCAGGCCCTTTTCTGCCTGTCAAAAGGGCTTAAAGTTGGGGGGAGACATTTGGGCAGACAATGGGATGGTAAATGAGTGTGACTACACCACTGAGACAGACAGCTTAAATAGACTGAGGACATGGCTTGTCATTTGCTGCTTTCGTATTATCAGAGGTGCTTAACCCCCCTATCACATTTCTCCTCCTAGTTCTGGTTAATGAGAAGTTTGCTTGTCAGCTCCCATCTTGCCCTTTCATCTCCTCTCTGCTTACGTAACTGTAAATGTGTATATTTAAAAAAAGTGTGAGATAGAAGTGAAAGCTGATGCACTCTTCCACGCCGTGGAATTTAAACAATGAATAGGTGGAACGGCACAACACAGAAAATAGTCTAATTTTCTCTGTTTGATAATCAGAAGTTCAGATGTATAAACATAATAGTGCAAGAGGAGAATCCAAATAATAATTATTCTGACTGTGGCAAGATCTGGTAAAGTAGATTTTCGGCTTTTCTCTTCTCCTCCAGGTAGGCTTGCGTTCGTTCCTCTACCAGGTTCTCCAGGTTGTTGGCGTACTGCTCCATCCTGGACAGCAGGTTGTTCAGAATGCTTGTACTTCCCTCCCTGTGACACAAACAGACAGAAAGATGACATACCCATTCATTTGTTGACATTCTAAATGACAAATCTTTCCATTCCATTAACCTCACTTAATATGGTCCATTCAATGCGTATTTCAGAACTGACTTCATGGTCGTACTTTTCAGACCCTTTGTCTATACAGCACAGGGGTTGAGTCATTCAGGGCTATACTGTAGCTGTCCAGTACTGTACACTCAGTGTTTGGAATCTTTCCCACATCTCTAATGGGTCATAGATCATACACCCACATGTAGAGGAACACGACGGTAAATCAAGACATTAAATACAGACGGTGGTAAATAGCAGTGCATCAAGGGTAATCACGTGAAGGATACACAGCTTACTCTCTTAAAGTACACGATAGACTGGCCCCGGCCCTGAATCATAAGGATTGTCACTGAGGACCCATAGGAGGGGAGAGATTTCACATTCTTTACCCAGCCGAATGGTTATCATAGTAATCAAGGTCACTTACAGAGAAGTGAATTCAGCCATTTGTAATACACAAAGTGAGAGCCCCTTATGTGGGCTACATCAGATCGTTTACGGCACTGATTACTAAAGACCCTGTTTGTTCTTGTGTCCTTCAGCCAGTGCTTCACACACCAAAAATAACACGCCATCAGCCACTACGTCAATAAAATATATTTACGTAATGAAATGAAGTGCTTCTGAGAGGTATCAATCATGTCTCTCTTACCTCAGGCCAGTGGAATTGGCCAGAAGTATCACTGAGGCTAGTGGTGCCAGTGGCTATATGTTAACGTGACAGACAGACCGATCCAGAGCCCTGCTTTGAGCCACACGGCCAAGCCGCCAGTCAATATAATGAACCACAACCTGTGTTGTGATCTCCCTGTCACAACTGTCAGAATTCAAACGGAGTACGTCTAACTCGCCAAAACAAACAGCCTTCGTACTTGTAAGAAATACAGAAGCGTTGAATGACATGAAAACAGTTCTGCAGCAAGGGGACACATCTGATAGTGGGGGTGTTGTAGGGAAAAGGAGTATGGCCCTGAAAGCTTGATCCGGTGACAAAACAAACACCAGGGTCTGATTTCCTCCCACGGCTCATAAAGCACTTGGTTTTCTTGGTTGCAGAGGTCACTCCACATCTTCAAGGTTTTCTGGATTTTGATCAGCAGGTAGATCACATATTTCTCCTTCTGTGACAGGTCTGCCCAGCTCAAGGGAACACGCACCCACACAGAAACCAAAATATGCATCTGAATAATGCATGGGGTAGGCCATGAAGAACAACAAGATAAATATAAACTCCACACTTGTGGAGGATGAAGACTTCCTATCGCTCTGATCTGAAATTATTTGTGTGTGATAAGCAGCACCACTTTCTTTCATCTTATTTATATTAATGCTATTCCCTTTTCTAGCATCTCTTGATAATATCAACTTCTTTCAATTATTTCCTCCATTCTCCTTTTCAAACATCTTGATAAAAATAAATCCAAAGAAAATATGATCTACATGGAGGAGCTAGGCAGCCATTTTGGGCATGGTGGTGATCAGTGCTCACTTGTTGAGTTTGGTGATGTAGATCTTGATATGGCTAAAGTCAGGCCGCTCGACGGGGTCCTCGGCCCAGCAGCTGTCCATCAGGATGGTCAGCTCCTCACAGTGGCAGCTGTTGTCTGTGGTGGGCCGGAAGTAAGGCTTCTGGCCGTTACGCACCTTCTGCACTATCTCTGCAGTAGTCAAGATAGGGGAGTGTTAGTGTGTGTGTGTGTGTGTGTGTGTGTGTGTGTGTGTGTGTGTGTGTGTTCGTGTGTGTGCGTGCGCACTGCAGTCTCTGGGAAATTGATTGATCCATAAAGTCCTAGGGAGAACTGAAACCAGCAGTACTGCAGCCCTTGAGCCAAGGACTGGAGTGGTCCAACCCGGAAGATGATTTTCTTTATGCATTAGGGAACATGCATTAAGGAGGAAATGGGGCAAAAAGGTTAGTCTTTTTGGTCTTAATTCATGTTAAGGGTTAGGCATTAGGGTTAGCAGAGTGGTTAAGGTTAGGTTTAACATTTGATGACTTTGTGGCTGTGCCAGTTAGTGACCACTCTGCAGAGCTGCCTCCAGTACATGAGTCATTACAATAAATGCCAACCTGCATTTATTAGCATAATTAGTTTTACCTTTGGGGCTCAGATCCATGCCGTCCACATAGAAGGGTCCATTCCTCAAGGCTATCTCCTGGAGTATGATGCCAAAGCTGTACACGTCTCCTTTCTGGGTGCCCTGTGGAGGGTGTCTGTCGTAGATCAACAACTCAGGGGCCGTCCACAGCTTCTCTGGAAACACAACAAACTCACATTAACCACTGAGCATCTTCTCCTTTATCCAATCCTCCATTTTGTTGTCTTCCATTGGTGAAGAGGCAAAGTGATCACCTCGGCTGGCAATGTTGACCTACTTGCATAGAGTGCGTGCGAGTCGTCATTTTCACATGATGAACGGAAACTGGCCAGGCCGTAATCCGTAATTTTCAACACAAATCGACTGTCCACCACACAATTAGATGACTTCAGATTTCCATGGGAGCCAATGTAGCTGTTGTGAAGATAGTTCATTCCCTGACGAAGCAAGCATTAAATTGACTGTTCAAAAAGAAATGTCCTCCAGTATAGCACACATGAAAACATACACATCTGATCATGTGGAAATAATGTGTTTTGAGTTTGATCGAAATGGAAATGTGATGGAAATTCTGCACGGAGCTAAGTGTTTCAAGTAGTACATTTCACATGGGAAATCTAATTCCTACGGGGACACAAAAAGTGCACTGTCATGGGGCGGCAGGGTAGCCTAGTGGTTAGAGCGTTGGGCTAGTAACCGGAAGGTTGCAAGTTCAAATCCCCGAGCTGACAAGGTACAAATCTGTCGTTCTGCCCCTGAACAGACAGTTAACCCACTGTTCCTAGGCCGTCATTGAAAATAAGAATTTGTTCTTAACTGACTTGCCTAGTTAAAAAAATGTATATATGTCTAGTATTTGTAGGAGCATATGTCAGAATGTGGCTTATAGTGCCTTTTGCTTGTTAGAAAGTCCCTGTTGTTGACAGCTTGACGGACTGTTATTTTAACAGTAATTTGGTTAATTTCCTCCATGATTCACATAAAAAAATAAGCAGGGTAAAAATAATTATTGAAAATACATGGATGATTACATTTGATTAAGCGGAAGGAATTTTGTAGCGAGGTTGTCATTATGTTGCTTTCTAAGTTTTCAACCTGGACTCAGGGG
The DNA here is from genome assembly GCF_013265735.2 of Oncorhynchus mykiss. Classification (NCBI taxonomy): domain Eukaryota; kingdom Metazoa; phylum Chordata; class Actinopteri; order Salmoniformes; family Salmonidae; genus Oncorhynchus; species Oncorhynchus mykiss. The sequence goes on from NC_048593.1 coordinate 19,753,707, forward strand.
TAGATGTAACATAGTAAATGTAAATCTGTTTCCCTGTAGCATGAAATGTTACATTACATATGATGTTACAATTTGTATGATATGTTACAAATTGCAATTCGTACAATATGTTACATTTACAATGCGTATAATATGTTACAAATTCCAATTTTTTTGTGGCTTATATTAGGTAGGTGGCTAACGCTAGCTAGGTGGGTGACGTTAGCAAGGCTAGGGTTACGGTTAAGAGTTGGGTTAAAGGGGTAGTCCTTTCCTGCAGTCAAACGAGCTAGGGGCCTCATGGGTGGAATGTTAAATGTTAAGAATTCCTTAATTACTCAACATCATTTTGAAAAGCCGCCAAAACTCTGGTGTTTCTTTGTAGAACGGTTGTATTATATGTCAGTCTTGTGTGATGTACAGTACCAGTCAAAAGCTTGGATATACCTACTCATTCAAGGGTTTTTCTGTATTTTTACCATTTTCTACATTGTAGAATAATATTGAAGACATCAAAACTATAAAATAACACACATGGAATCATGTAGTAACAAAAAAAAAGTTAGAAACAAATCTAAATATATTTTAGATTTTTCAAAGCTGCCTTGATGACAGCTTTGCACACCCGGCATTCTCTCAACCAGCTTTATGAGGAATGCTTTTCCAACAGTCTCGAAGGAATTCCCACATACGTGGAGCTCTTGTTGGCTACTTTTCCTTCACTCTGCGGTCCAACTCATCCCAAACCATCTCAATTGGGTTGAGGTCAAGTGATTGTGAAGGCCAGGTCATCTGATGCAGCACTATATCACTCTCCTTCTTGATCAAATAGCCCTTACACTGCCTGGAGGTTTGTTGGGTCATTGTTCTGTTGAAAAACAAATGATAGTCCCACTAAACGCAAACCAGATGGAATGGCGTATCAGTGTAGAATACTATGGTAGCCATGCTGGTTAAGTGTGCCTTGAATTCTAAATAAATCACTGACAGTGTCACCAGCAAAGCACCCCCACACCATCACACCTCCTCCTCCAGGCTTTATGGTGGGCACAACACATGCGAAGATCATCTGTCCACCTACTCTCACAAAGACACAGCGGTTGGAGCCAAAAATCCAACATTTGGACTCATCATACCAAAAGACAGATTTCCACCTGTCTAATGTCCATTGCTCGTGTTTCTTGGCCCAAGCAAGCCTCTTCTTATTATTGGTGTCCTTTAGTAGGGGTTTCTTTGCAGCAATTCAACCATGAAGACCGGATTCCTCTGAACAGTTGATGTTGAGATGTGTCTGTTACTTGAACTCTATGAATCATTTATTTGGGCTGCAATTTCTGAGTCTGGTAATTCTAATGAACGTATCCTCTACAGCAGAGGTGACTCAGGTCTTCATTTCATAGCGCATGATGGTTTTTGCAACTGCACTTGAAGAAACCTTCAAAGTTCTTGAAATTTTCCGTATTGACGAACCTTCATGTCTTAAAGTAATGATGAACTGTCGTTTCTCTGTGCTTATTTTAGCTGTTCTTGCCATAACATGGACTTGGTCTTTTACCAAATTGGGCTATCTTTTGTATACCACCCCTACCATGTCACAACACAACTGATTAGGTCAAATGCATTAAGGAAAGAAATTCCACAAATGTACTTTTAACAAGGCACACCTGTTAATTGAAATGCATTCCAGGTGACTACCTCATGTAGTTGGTTGAGAGAATGCCAAGAGTGTGCAAAGTTGTCATCAATAAACTCAAATATAAACTATATTTTGAGTTGTTTAACACTTGTGGTTACTACATGATTCCATATGTGTTATTTAATAGTTTTCATGTCTTCACTAATATTCTACAATGTAGAAAATAGTAAAAAATTAAGAAAAACCCTTGAATCAGTAGGTGTCCAAACACTTGACTGATCCTGTATATAAAATGTAATATTGGGATGAAAATTCTAAATGTAATACATTTCAACTCTATATCTGACATGCTACAGGCGTCTTCTTTTTTAAAGCCCATAACCATGTGTGTGAGGTGTATACTTTAGTTTCAAAGTAAATTTGTTTAAGACTACCAAGAAAAAATTATGTGTGGGGGAAGGGTTAGCTAACATGTTAAAAAGTTCGAAAGTAGCTAGAAAGTATTAAATAGTTGCAAAGTTACTAATTACCTAATATGCTAAGGTGGTCCGTAATGAGATTCAAGCACTCAACCTTTGGGTAGCTAGACGTTCGTGTTATACGCCCAGCCACTGCTGGTTTTGCCTTAAGTAACCGTATGACTTATGTAACCACACCAAACATAACATATCATACTAATTTAAGTGTCCCGGATTTAAATTTACTATGTTACTTCTAGTGTATGAGACCAGAGAGAAGTTTTCGGTCATACTAAGTGTGATGCCAATGTAAAGGGCGTCACACTGCTTGATTAGTGAGCAACACCTCCTCCTGATTTAGCTCATGACGAGGCTCGAACCCAAGACCTCTGTCTTGCTAGCACATGTGACCGACCTCCTGAAACGTGTTACGAGTCGGCGCCACGCAAAAACCTTGCTATTCGCTGGTGTAAGTGGGGACACTTCAGCCTGAGAAGTAAGTTTCACACATCCACATGTGCTAAATCAATACCTACTCTCTCTAATATTCATTAGACATTCTTATTGAACCTTTATTTAACTAGGCAAGTCAGTTAAGAACAAATTCTTATTTACAATGATAGCCTACCCCGGCCAAACCCTCCCCTAACCCGGACGACGTCAATTGTGCGCCGCCCTAATAAGGTACCCAACTGCAGTTACAATCGTAGTACATTTATTGTTGGCTGCTGTCAAACAGGACACATACCTTGACTATGTCGTTGATGAGTGAATAGCGGAACATCCAGTCCAGATTGATGCTCTCATTCTCCAAAATGTCCTGGAAGTAGAAGTACAATTTTCAGCTGACATCACTCTAATTCATCTGACATGTTTCACAATTTTTTTTATTTTTTTTACCTTTATTTAACTAGGCAAGTCAGTTAAGAACAAATTCTTATTTTCAATGACAGCCTAGGAACAGTGGGTGAACTGCCTGTTCAGGGGCAGAACAACAGATTCTTGTCAGCTCGGGGGTTTGAACTTGCAACCTTCCGGTTACTAGTCCAACGCTCTAACCACTAGGCTACCCTGCCGCCCCTCACATAACGTATCCATCATTTGAATGAATAATAAAATTAGCAAGACCACACCGAATGGTCATTTCAATATTCTAGTTGGTCCAAGTGATTCTACTTGGCAAAACATGCAAACACAATTGAAATGCCATTAAACGGAATGATTGTGAGATCTTACCTGAAGACTACCTCTGGGACAATATTCAGTCACTATGCAGTTGTTGGGAGGGTCAATGCAGGCACCGATGAATCTGGTTAAATGATTGAACTGCACATCTCTCATCTGTAAACAAACAAATTGACATTCAAATCTCTCTCTCTCATATGGCTATAGATATGGTTTTTCCTTTCTAGAAATGCAACCCCAAAAAAAGCACCCCCTCAGAATAGTCCATTTACAGCGTGCAGGTTTTGGTACAGTGTCTTTTCTACACGTTGAGTATAGCATTCCCTCATTGGCCATCCAGTTGACACGTGCATGTGAATAACTTGGGCCGGGAGGTTATGAATGAGGCAGTGTTGTGGGAACTTACAGCATGTGAAAAAATGCAGAGGTGTTGAAAGGAGGTACTGGCTCTAATATGAGTGCATAGCAGTCAAACGTGTAAAAGGCACTACATGGAAAATGATCATTAATTCCATGTCCTCTTTTTACAACCTGGGATCTCATCCAAAAATGAATCATGTCAAATAAAAGCATACAAAACAAAATCCTATAAATGATGTTCGGGCTTGTCACATAGGAAAGCGTTGCGTGCTCTGTATTTAAAAGTTCCATATGATGTGTATGTATAAACAACAGAGCGAAATTGAATCCAGTCCACACATCCTCTCTGTTTCAATACATCCATGCCCTGGCAGGGAGGATGTACATAATATCTCGGAGCAGTGTGAAACTTCCAAAAACAGTGAGAATAACCTGTACAGTGTGTTTTGGTTTGGGGCCGATTCACTAACAGAGGTGAGTGACAGCTGCTGAAACACCAAAACCAGGGAGTCAGTTGCTCCTGTTTCACAGCTCAGGAGAAGTTAGCATACCCTTTGGCCTATATAATTTCCCCTGCGGAACACTAGCAAAGGGAGGATAGGAGAGAAGAGGGGGAGGATAGCCTCAAAGACAAACGGTTAAGTTTCCATTGGCAGGCCCCTCTCTCCCTCATCTGGTCGGCTCTTTCATGAGCGGGGAACTGACAGCCGATCAGGTCCCTGGGGCGTCTGATGAGCAGCCAGCTCAGACTGGTGTCTCTCCTGAGTGCGCCGCCCACCCGCCATCGCTGAGTAGAGGCATCCAGGGCCTTCCCATCCACTGGGCCACAGTTCAGAGCGAGAGAGCGAGGGGGTGGGGGCTAGGCTGCCCAGAGCCTTATCCATGGCACAGATGATAACTCAATTAATACAGACCCAGAGATCCGATAATAGCACTGACTAACGTCTGGCCTTTCATTAGCCTCAAACTAATATGTTTCAGCAATGTTTTGTCTTTCCCACATCGTGTTTCAAGTCGGATGTATTCTTCCCCCCCCCCCCCCCCACATTTCTCTGTCACTGTCTCATAAAAAGTAATTCCCAAAATGGAGATCATTTTCTTCATCCACAGCTGTTGCAGCTGATGTTGGAGGACGTTTGAGGATCTGAGTCTTTAACAGCAGCAGTACAGGTTCAGTAATAAGACATCTCTTGTAGCGGCGTGAAAGAGGCCCTCCTTCGAACAACTTGGTAATGATTCAGCACATACCCCCCAATGCCCACACTGGTTTTACCACCTCAGTGGGAGAGCCTCATTCTAATACTGCTGCTGCAGAGGGGTCATAAACAGAGGCATGCTCGCCTAAAACAACATGAGGCAGGGCCCGGGTAAAGGGACATTCAACTCTAGTCCAGGAGGGTCAGACTGTTTACTAGTTTAGACCCAAGTCCTTTCATCGGTGACTGGTTCAAACCTGGGGAAATCAGGTGAGTGGTCTCTATAGCAGCCAATAACACTAAATCATCAATGACGTATAAGAGGGAAAAGACTAATCTTAACAAACGCTTCAGGAATGGATACCCCTCTGCAGTGAGGCAGTAAGGAGCTAAACAACCCACCAGACTTTATGACAATAACTTTAAGTAATAACAGCAGACATACACAGTAAAACATTGGGTACTGGTCTGGACTTACATGTTTGAGCTCGAACAGCACTTGTCTGGTCAGCTCGATCCTCTTCTTGTTCACATGTTTGATGGCCACCAGGTTGCCCTGTGTCAAAGAGATAAAGAGATGGAGATTAAAAACCTTCTACTGCAGGTTGAGCGACAGACTGCTGTGTAGTGTACTGGGACTATAGAGATATGTTCTTTAGTAGGGTTTCCCAAACTCAGTCCTGGGTCACCCCCCTGGGTGAACATTTTAGTTTTTGCCCTAGCACTACACAGCTCATTCAAAGAATCAACTCATCATCAAGCTTTGATTATTTGAATCAGCTGTGTGGTGGGCAAAAACAAAATGGCACCCCTGCGAGGCCCCAGGACCGAGTTTGGGAAACCCTGGCCTATAGTATTATTTTTCTATGACTGTGACAATTCAATAGGAGAGACCTAAATGTGACCATCTATGGGATCTGTGTGACGGACAGGCATCCATTCGTTGGGAAGAATGAAAAGGACAAATATAATGCTAATGGGAACATATCTACGTATATTTTTCACAGAATTCTTGAAAGGTAAAGGGGAAAACACACGGGACAATAGGTGGACTATAGTGTAGATATAATAGTGTATGGTATATATGCCAGCTATATTTAACATCTGTTCTATGCTACCGAGATGGAGAGTTATATCTGTCACTTTGATATGTAAAGATAAGTCAATCTACAGAGAAATACCATCAAATCCAAGGTGTGAATTCTAACTAGAAAAAGTGAGAAAAATACACAAACGTTGGATACTTGATCATAGGGATATAATCCTATATGGTTGAATAGAAGAACAAACTAAATTGTTACATGTAGCCAACAGCCACGTATCAACATTCAAGACCTGACATTGATATTATATTCCTCCACCCTCTCAATAGACTCGTTAAACAGAAACATTAACAACAACAACAAGTTGCTAGCGGTGTCCAGACTGCGAGGTGGGATGTGAACCACACTCTTGTGTCTCACCAGCCATCTGAGCTGAGCTCTGCGGAGCTCGCCCACTCTCCTATCCATCTCCTCTGTGAGCATGCACATGTGTGGGTGTGAAGGAGTGAGCAGGAGTTGAAAATATCAGAACTCAGAAAGCCTTACCTTAAAATAGCCTGTTTTAGCAAATAGCTGATATTTTCCATGGGCAGTTATCAAGGAGCCGTAGCTGGAGCCTCTCTGGAAGGAGTAACAAGTATCCTTTCTCAGATAAGATACAGTCAGAGAAATGTTCAGGTACACTACAATTAGGTTCAGTTTGGTTATTATTAAATGTACAAATATACAATGCAACGCTACAACGTTCACTGATACAATTGAGTTCTTTTCAGAGATTTGACATTTTATTCATATCTCAAAACATTTTTGAAAAAGGCTCAGTGTATATTTGCCAGGTAAATGAAGAATTGGCATGTTTTCATATGCAAAACAGAATTCTGGGGAGATGTACGTGTAGGAACGAGCGTGCACAGGGTGAATGAAAAGGGAGTGAGGGAATATATTAAGTGTCAGCATGCACCACATATTAGTAAATAATGCAAATATTGGCAACACATGGCATACTGGAAAATACATTAGTTTTGAAAATCAACATGCTTTCCACAGTTTTATCCCAGGAATTGGACTGAAAACTTGTAATGAAGAAAGTGTGTGCATGAATTCCTGTACATGTGTACTGTAAGTGTGTAATTATTGGCACCCTTGATAAAGATGAGCAAAAAAAAGACTATGAAATAATACAAATACTGAGCTAAAAAATATATAAATTGTTATTTTATACTAATACAATTGCTCAGAGAAATAGATTTTGTTTAACAAATAATAAAAATATTATTAAAAAAATTAGCAGCACCCCTGTTTGAAATTTTCTCACTCTCCCCTTGTGAGGATAATGACACTGAGCCTTTTTGAAACAAATTGTATGAGATTGGAGAACACATTGGGAGGGATATTAGACCATTCCTCCACACAGAATATTCCAGATCCTTGATATTATTTGGTCTACTCTGCTCTTATGAACTGCCCTCTTCAATTCAAACTACAGGGCTTCAATGTTGTTCATGTCCGGAGACTAAGATGGCCATGGCAAAATGTTGATTTTATGGCCAATTAACCATTTCTTTGTGGATTATGATTAGTGCTTGGGGTTGCTGTCTTGCTAGAAGATCCACTTGCAGCCAAGTGTCAGCCTCCTGGCAGAGGCAACCAGGTTTTGTCTAAAATATCCTGGTACTTGGTAAAGTTCATGATACAAGGGCCCCAGGACCAGTGGAAGACAAAACATAAAAAAGATCCACAACCACATTTTTCTGCATATGCTTCTGTTTTTCAACGCCAAACCCACCACTGGCGTGTGTGGCCAAAGAGCTCTATTTTCATGTCACCTGACCAAAGCACCGGTTCCAATCCAATGTGCCAACGCAGTTGATCAAACTCCAGGTGGTGCTATGGTCAGATAACATGAAAATAGAACAGGGGTGCCAATCATTTTGTTGACAAGCTATTACTTTGTTAAACAAAATCTCTTTCATATGAATTGTATGTATGTATGGGCCAGACTTAGGGATATTTTAACAATCATTTAATATGAGTCTGCCATTGCAAACCCAGCAACCTTCAATAAACCACTGGGAAGACTTTCAAGAATGTGTAAACTAACAAATGATTTGGACCGTCTTTCACTCCTTCTCTGTCTTTCTCTGTTTCTCTCTCAGTGTAAAACATGTTCTGTATGTAGACACTGACATGTTAACACATGTTAATGCCATGTTTGCTATTTTGTTTGCTACTAAACAATAATGACACCAATAATAGTACCCAGAGACAGATATCTATCCTCTGTGATACTTTAGGTCTATAGAGAGGATGAGCCTTTCATTTCACTGACTAAAATGGAATTCTAATCTGCCAGAGAAACAAGAACGTCTTAATCTCTGACGCACTGCAGTGCCAGGACTACTGATAAATTGAAATTCAATATTAAGATCAAATTGTGAGGAAATCTTTTAGGCAACCAGCATGTCATAATATGAGATTGCTCTGAATGACTAATATTCAACATACTACAGACCATTCATTGGTTTGAACTCTTGAGTCTTGACAGGATATTTCAGAGACAAACGTACCTGTGAGAGGGTCAGACGGCTGCCTGCTTTTTTGGGGTATTTGTTGGGGCTCTCAAACTGCAGGTCCTCCCACTTTATCCTCCACAGCATTCCAGCCAACTCCTTCTCTAGCTTCAGCTTCCTTCAACAGGAACAGCAGGAGGACACATTAATAAAGGGGTTTACAACAAAGGCACAGAACTGAACGCTCACATGTGGATGCAGTATGCATGGAATGGTTGTTATCAGATTGGCGAAACAGAAATGACAGAATCATCAGCCATGACAGAATCATTACTGATGAGCAATGTATTTGTGATTTTTCAACAGAATTGAAACTTGCCATTTCAAATGAGATATTCATCTTTTTGTCAGTGATATTTTCTCAGATACTATCTGTTAAATGCAGTTGTTGAATGATTTGGGTTCAGTAGTCTAACACTGTCAGAGGGTATAGTTTGAATTGTAAACAGTTCTACTAAAAAAATGATCAAATATAAGTTGTGGTATAGTGAATAATAAGTCTGTAATAATGTAACGCTACAATGCGTCCTCCGTGATGTTGATCGAACTGCAAGTTACTGTAACTGCAAGTTAACAGGCCAACAGAAAATACTGGGTGACCAAAAATAGCCCACTTAAATATTTATTGACATTTTAATTTTCAGGTCACTGATTTCAGGACATTTTTTCTGGTGTTATTTTTAAAACACCAGTATAACTGGCAGTCACTCCGAGACTTGGAAAAAAATATCCAAGTGAATCAACACATCTGGTGCAGATCTCTCAGGACCTGGTGTTTCTCAGCATTCACCGATTTGCTGCAAAAAGTCCATGTTTTTAAAATTAAACTATTTTCCTCAAGCATAGCTCAAATGTTGAGAAAGTGAGCATTTTGAGGGGGAAATCCTTATTAGTTTGACACATTGAAAAGAGCAGAGCCCACACATTCCAGGCCAATCTAAAAGGTGTAAAACACTTCCAGATGGTGGCAGTGGATTATTGCTGCGTTTGCATATTGGTGGATTTTATGCTTCTACTGAGCCACCCGAGTTGGCCCCAAAAGAGACTATTATTTGTTTCTTTTAGAGCACATTTTCAAGTCAAACAGTCCAAAAACCTTTCGCTGGGTCCTAACATTGAAAACCTCCATGGCCCTGCATTCCAGGCAGTTTAGAGTATTAAAAAAAGGCACTGGGCTTTCAAGTGACTCCTTGACTAATCAGGAAACTGTTTTAAATTCTGTTTTTAATAGGGTTTGAATTCAGAAACTTCAAAAACAGACATAAGTTGTACCAAACAACAATAAGAACTACAAGATAAGTTGGTGTCTGATCAGATACAATTAGTAAAAACAAAAACCAGATACACAAATCAACAAACAATTCATTTTGTAACGTTATTTGTTCCATGCCGGTGGGTATATAAGCTCTCTGGACTGTGCCCGTATGGAAGAATGGAAATTTCACATCATTGCAGGGGAGCAGCGCAACCTTTCAGGGCAGGAAACACCATTAAACCAATTATCTCTTCCCAAAAAGTATTTTTCTATTTAAAGGCCTTCGTTTGCAGGCCTCTGGCAGCCGCAGCACCAGAGTGTGGGGCTCCACACTAGCTCTATTGTTTCATAAATCCCATATGTGAATACCTTTGCTGGACCAACTCTCCATTAAACTACATAGCCTAGTAGGTTCTGCTCAACTTCCCCCTCACACTGCACACACATTTAAACCCTAGTCAGACGTCATTAGAAAGCTAAGCTGACCCTCCTTTGAATGGTGCACGATACACATGGAAGAAAATCACACAATAAATGGTGACGTCCGTGAGAGAATGTGTGTTCACATTTGGTATAAGAGAACCCCATATATGACCAAACCATGGAGTTTAATTTAAAGCTAATGCTCCACAAATATGTCTTTATGCACTTGTTTCTGTATCACTTTTCAGTCTCTAAGGCATACATTTTTTTTACCCCCTTTTCTCCCCAATTTCGTGGTATCCAATTGTTAGTAGTTACTATCTTGTCTCATCGCTACAACTCCCATACAGGCTCGGGAGAGACGAAGGTCGAAAGCCATTCGTCCTCCGAAACACAACCCAACCAAGCCGCACTGCTTCTTAACACAGAGCGCATCCAACCCGGAAGCCAGCCGCACCAATGTGTCGAAGGAAACACTGTGCACCTGGCGACCTGGTTAGCGTGCACTGCGCCCGCCACAGGAGTCGCTGGTGCGCGATGAGACAAGGATATCCCTACCGGCCAAACCCTCTCTAACCCGGACAAGACTAGGCCAATTGTGCGTCGCCCCACGGACCTCCCGGTCGTGGCCGGCTGCGACAGAGCCTGGGCGCGAACCCAGAGTCTCTGGTGGCACAGACCCCTAGACCACTGCACCACTCGGGAGGCCCAGGCATACATTTTAAAGAAACTGTGATAAGGAAAGATAAAGATTTGGTCATTAACATCCTGACAAATAGAGAGGCAAATTAATGTTTTAATATTTAAAACATAATTAATATGAATTATCAAGGTTCCACCTGTGACGGACAATATTAACATCAATATTTGGGGTGACAGCAGATGCTTTTATTTACAGCTCAAAACTCCAACTGCATGAAGAGCAAGCGCAAACATTTCCATGTTTCTCTAGATAAACAGGGTTCAGAGTACCAATTATTTTTCCAGCAGCTGCATAAGCACACGGGCGGGTTTTTTTTGCCACCGCAATTAAAAAGCCAATTATGCAAAACTATAACTTATTTCTGAAAACTCACTACAACTCTAGATCAGTTCACAAAGTTCAATACAATGTGAGTGGGGATCAACCAAAGATCTCAGTCTACATTCAGTGTAAAGAATAATAACAAAGTAACGTGTTAATGATTATTATGCGAGTGTAACGATGCAGGCGTTACAACTACAGTGCCTTCAGAAAGTATACATTCCCCTGGACTTATTACACGTTTTGCTGTGTTTCAGGCCAAATTCAAAATGGATTAAATCAAATGTTTTTCCTCACCCATCTACACACAATACCACATAATGACAAGGTGAAAATGTGTTTAGAATTCTTTGCTAATTTATTTGAAATGAAATACAAAAATATCTCACAGAAAAATATCTCACATGATTCCATATGTGTTATCCATAGTTTTGATGTCTTCATTACTTTTCTACAATGTAGAAAATAGTAAAAATAAAGATAACCCTTGAATGAGTATGTATGTACAGTTGAAGTCGGAAGTTTACATACACTTAGGTCGGAGTCATTAAAACTCGTTTTTCAACCTCTCCACAAATTTCTTGTTAATTAACGAACTATAGTTTTGGCAAGTCAGTTAGTGCATCTACTTTGTGCATGACACAAGTAATTATTCCATAATTGTTTACAGACAGATTATTTCACTTATAATTCACTGTATCACAATTCCAGTGGGTCAGAAGTTTACATACAATAAGTTGACTGTGCCTTTAAACAGCTTGGAAAATTCCAGAACATTATGTAATGGCTTTAGAAGCTTCTGATAGGCTAATAGGCTAATTGACATAATTTGAGTCAATTGGAGGTGTACCTGTGGATGTATTTCAAGGCCTACCTTCAAACTCACTGCCTCTTTGCTTGACATCATGGGAAAATCAAAAGAAATCAAAAGAAGTCCTCAGAAAAAAATTGTGGACCTCCACAAGTTTGGTTCATCCATTGGAGAAATTTCCAAACGCCTGAAGGTACCACGTTCATCTGTACAAACAATAGTACGCAAGTATAAACACCATGGGACCACGCAGCCGCCATACTGCTCAGAAAGAAGACACCTTCTGTCTCCTAGAGATGAATGTACTTTGGTGCGAAAAGTGCAAATCAATCCCAGAACAACAGCAATAGACCTTGTGAAGATGCTGGAGGAAACAGGGACAAAAGTATCTATATCCACAGTAAAACGAGTCCTATATCGACATAACCTGAAAGGCCGCTCAGCAAGGAAGAAGCCACTGCTCCAAAACCGCCATAAAAAAGCCAGACTACGGTTTGCAACTGCATATGGGGACAAAGATCGTACTTTTGAAGAAATGTCCTCTGGTCTGATGAAACAAAAATAGAACCGTTTGGCTATAAGGACCATTGTTATGTTTGGAGGAAAAAGGGGGAGGCTTGCAAGCTGAAGAACACCATCCCAACCGTGAAGCACGGGGGTGGCAGCATCATGTTGTGGGGGTGCTCTGCTGCAGGAGGGACTGGTGCAGTTCACAAAATAGATGGCGTCATGAGGTAGGAAAATTATGTGGATATATTGAAGCAACATCTCAAGACATCAGTCAGGAAGTTAAAGCTGGGTCGCAAATGGGTCTTCCAAATGGACAATGACCCCAAGCATACTTCCAAAATTGTGGCAAAATGGCTTAAGGACAACAAAGTCAAGGTATTGGAGTGGCCATCACAAAGCCCTAACTTCAATCCTATAGAAAATTGGTGGGCAGGACTGAAAAAGCGTGTGGAGGCAAAGAGACCTACAAACCTGACTCAGTTACACCAGCTCTGTCAGGAGGAATGGGACAAAATTCACCCAACTTACTGTGGGAAGCTTGTGGAAGATTACACAAAACGTTTGACCCAAGTTAAACAATGTAAAGGCAATGCTACCAAATACTAATTGTGTGTATGTAAACTTCTGACCTACTGGGAATGTGATGAAAGAAATAAAACCTGAAATAAATCATTCTCTCTACTATTATTCTGACATTTCGCATTCTTAAAATAAAGTGGTGATCCTAACTGAACTAAGACAGGAAATTGTTTACGAGGATTAAATGTCAGGAACTGTGAAAAACTGAGTTTAAATGTATTTGGCTAGGGTGTACGTAAACTTCCGACTTCAACTGTACATAAGTATTCCCACCCCTGAGTCAATACTTTGTAGAAGCACCTTTGGCAGCAATTACAGCTGTGAGTCTTTCTGGGAAGTCTCTAAGAGCTTACCACACCTGGATTGCCCATTTTTCTTTTCAACATTCAACTGTTTGTTGATCCTTGCTAAAACAACCTTTTTCGGTCTTGGTATAGATTTTCAAGCAGATTCAAGTCAAAACTGTAACTTTAGGTTATTGTCCTGCTGAAAGTTAAATTAATCTCCCGGTGTCTGGTGGAAAGCAGACTGAACCAGGGTTTCCTCTAGGATTTTGCCTGTGCTTAGCAACATTCAGTTTATTTTTTATCCTGAAAAACTACCCAGTCCATACCCATAGCATGATGCAGCCACCACTATGCTTGAAAATATGTTGAGTGGTACTCAATGTGTTGTATTGGATTTGCCTCAAATATAACGCTGTCACATTTTTCACAGTATTAATTTAGTACCTTGTGAACAGGATGCATGTTTTGGAATATTTTTTATTCTGTACAGGCTTCCTTCATTTCACTCTGTCAATTAGGTTTGTATTGTGGAGTAACTACAATGTTGTTGATCCATCCTCAGTTTTCTCCTATCACAGCCAAATTCTTATTTGCAAATGGCGACGCTGGGCCAATTGTGCGCCGCCCTATGGTACTCCCAATCACGGCCGGATGTGATACAGCCTGGATGATTACACTTTGTAACTGTTTTAAATTCACCATTGGCCTCTTGGTGAAATCCCTGAGCGGTCTCCTTTCTCTCCGGCAACTGAGTTAGGAAGGACGCCTGTATCTTTGTAGTGACTGGGTGTATTGACACACCATCCAAAGTGTAATTAATAACTTCACAATGCTTAAAGGTATAGTCAATGTCAAATTTTTATACCTTCTTTGCGAGGCATTGGAAAAACCTCCCTGCTCTGTGTGGTACAATCTGTGTATGAAATGCACTGCTCAACTGAGGGACTTTACAGATAATTGTATGTGTGGGGTACAGAGATTCAAAAATCTATATATAATTTTAAAAACACAATTCCACTTTGACATTATGGGGTATTTGGCCAGTGGCAAAACAATTCTCTATGGAATCCATTTTAAATTCAGGCTGTAACAACAAAATGTGAAAAAAGTGTGAATACTTTCTGAAGGCACTGTATTTAGGCCAGGTAGTGTAACGGAGTTTGCCTTGGCAACTGACATACTTCTGCACCATCAGCTGCTGAGCAGTTGCTCCTGGCAACAGTCATGTCAATTCCATGCTGGCACCTTTGTGTTCCTTATAAATAAATATCTCACTCTCTATCGCTCTCTCTCTCTCCGTCTCTCCGTCCCCTCCCTCCAAGATGAAAGATGTTTATTTCAACTACTCCGTCTTCAGAGCACAAGCCTGCGTGAACAAAACAACTCACCTGTAAATGAGGAAGCTGGAGATTCCAAAAATGATGAGGGCTAAGCCAGACCCAACAGCTACAATCCCCAGCACTGGAAGGTGAGCTGAAAATACAGCGAACCAAATTATGATTTAAAAAACCACAATACATTCCTGAAATAAATATATTCTGTATTTGCACTTTCAGGCACAATATCCACCAGGAACATTTCAACACCCTGAAATTCCTAAAAAATAACTAATTGTACTGCCACACTAGCCTAAATTAAACTCAAACTTGTGGCTTCTTGAAGATATATTCAAACCACCACTTGTTACATCGTATTTTCAAATGTGTCTTTTTCAACCATTCTTCTTTAAGTGACCATCTGTGGGGCGTCATTCCAGTTCCCCTTCAGTCCAACTCGTGCTAATTAAGTCAGAAGGTCATTCCTAAACAAGGCAGGATCCTATTGGTCTCTTAACCTTGTTCACCAGGCATAATGTATAGCAACTAGATTCAGCCGTGGGCCGATTTTCTCTTGAGCGTATGGCCTGGGAGCAGGAACATAATTACTAATCATTTGTAGACTGCAAATTAACCGAAAGAAGCCCAAACAGATAAAATATTTGACTAAAACATAACAATTTCAAACATTATACACAGTATGTGATCATATACAAATGTACATAATATATATATATATATATATATATATATATATATATAAAATGCATGGGAATACTTTGGAACAGATTTCCAAAATTACTTGGAGCTGACTTGCTGTTGTTTTTAGTGTTGTATATAAAAAATAAATGTTTTATTTATTTTTATTCCACTTTTATTTAACCAGGTAGTCTAGTTGAGAACAAGTTCTCATTTACAACTGCGACCTGGCCAAGATGAAGCAAAGCAGTGCGACACAAACAACAACACATGGAATAAACAAGCATACAGTCAATAACACAATAGAAAAAAAATAAAGTCTATATATAGCGTGTGCAAATGGCGTGAGGTGGTAAGGCAATAAATAGGCCATAGTAGCGAAGTAATTACAATTTAGCAAATTAACACTGGAGTGATAGATGATGATGTGCAAGTAGAAATAAGTAGAGGGGGGCAAATAAAATCATGCCAGTTGGGGAACCATGCTGTATATCATCATGCCAGTCTTCCTCCTGTGCCACTGGCAACAGACAGCCAGATTCGTACATCAGATCATTATTTGTGGATGGACTCCACTTGTTGGAGAGATTGGGAGGGTGATGAGAAGCAACACTCATTCGTTATCTATAGATACCATATCACTTCATTGCTGTGGCCTACCTAATTATTCTTTATTATCTAATACATGTACATTTATTCAAAAGAAGTGTTTCTCCTTACACAGTGTTCAAATGTTTCATCTATACATGCCTTCCATGAAAAACCATGTTGCACATGAAATACAGCTGAAGTCGGAAGTTTACATACACCTCAGCCAACTACATTTAAAATCAGTTTTTCACAATTCCTGACATTTAGTCCTAGTAAACAAAATCCCTGTTTTAGGTCAGTTAGGATCACCACTTTATTTTAAGAATGTGAAATGTCAGAATAATAGCAGAGAGAATTATTTATTTAAGCTTTTATTTCTTTCATCACATTCCCAATGGGTCAAAAGTTTACATACACTCAATTAGTATTTGGTAGCATTGCCTTTAAATTGGTTAAATTTGGTCAAACTTTTCAGGTAGCCTTCCACAAGCTTCCCACAATAACTTGGGTGAATTTTGGCCCATTCCTCCTTACAGAGCTGGTGTAACTGAGTCAGGTTTGTAGGCCTCGTTGCTCGCACACGCTTTTTCAGTTGTGCCCACAAATATTCAAAAGGATTGAGGTCAGGGCTTTGTGATGGCCACTCCAATACCTTGACTTTGTTGTCCTTAAGCCATTTTGCCACAACTTTGGAAGTATGCTTGGGGTCATTGTCCATTTGGAAGACCCATTTGCGACCAAGCTTTAACCTCCTGACCGATGTCTTGAGATGTTGCTTCAATATATGCACATAATTTTCCTCTCTCATGACGCCATCTATTTTGTGAAGTGCACTAGTCCCTCCTGCAGCAAAGCACCCCCACAACATGTTTCAGATCAAACTAATTTTATATTACACAAATATAACCCAAGTAAACACAAAATGCAGTTTAAGTGATAATTTGATTTATTAAGGGAAAAAAGCTATCTGAACCTTCATGGCCCTATGTGACAAAGCTGTTAAATCATGAATTTACTGGTGGTTAAATCACATTTTTTGGAAAGCTGAGTTCAATTTCACTATCACACCCAGGCCTGATTACTGCCAGACCTGAAATCACTTAAATAGAACCTGTCTAACAAAATGAAGTAATCCAAATAAATTCAAGAACAGATGAGAAACAAAGTAATTGACATCTATCAGTCTGGAAAGGGTTACAAAGCCATTTCTAAAGCTTTGGGACTCCAGCGAATCACGGTGAGAGCCATTATCCACAAATAGAGAAAATTTGGAACAGTGGTGAACCTTCCCAGGAGTGGCCGGCCTACCAAAATTACCCCAAGAGCGCAGCGACGACTCATCCAAGAGGTCACAAAAGAACCAACAACAACATCTAAAGAACTACAGACCTCACTTGCCTCAGTTAAGGTCAGTGTTCATGACTCAACCATAAGAAAGAGACTGGGCAAAAATGGCATCCATGGCAGAGTTCCAAGGCAAAAACCACTGCTGACCAAAAGGAACATAAAGGCTCATCTCACTTTTGTCAAAAAACATCTTGATGATCCCCAAAACTTTTGGGGAAATATTCTGTGGACTGACGAGACAGTTTTTGGAAGGTGTGCGTCCGTTATATCTGGCGTAAAAGTAACACAGCATTTCAGAAAAAGAACATCATACCAACAGTCAAATATGGTGGTGGTAGTGTGATGGTCTGGGGCTGCTTTGCTGCTTCAGGACCTGGATGACTTGCTGTGACTGATGGAACCATGAATTATGCTCTCTACCAAAAAATCCTGAAGGAGAATGTCCAGCCATCATTTCGTGACCTCAAGCTGAAGCGCACTTGGGTTCTGCAGCAGGGCAATGATCTAAAACACACCAGCAAGTCCACCTCTGAATGGTTAAAAAAAAAAAAAAAAAAAAAAAAAAAAAATGAAGGTTTTGGAGTGGCCTAGTCAAAGTCCGGACTTGAATCCGATTGAGATGCTGTGGCGTGACCTTAAAAAAGGCGGTTCATGCTCGAAAACCCTCCAACGTGGCTGAATTAAAACAATTCTGCAAAGAAGAGTGGGCCAAAATTCCTCCACAGCAATGTGAAAGACTCATTGCCAGTTAACGCAAACGCTTGATTGCAGTTGTTGCTGCTGAGGGTGGCACAACCAGTTATTAGGTTTAGGGGGCAATTACTTTTTCACATAGGGCCATGAAGGTTCGGATAGCTTTTCTCCCTTAATAAATAAAATCATCACTTAACTGCAATTTGTGTTTACTTTGGTTATCTTTGTGTAATATTTAAATTTCTTTGATTAATTTAAACATTTAAGTGTGAGAAATGTAAAAAAAACAACAAAAAAAAATACCTTTTCACAGAACTGTACTTTTGTACCGGTTTCCTCCAGCGTCTTCACAAGGTCCTTTGCTGCTGTTCTGGGATTGATTTGCACTTTTCGCACCAAAGTACATTAATCTCTAGGAGACAGAACGCGTCTCCTTCCTGAGCGGTATGACGGCTGCGTGGTCCCATGGTGTTTATACTTGCATACTATTGTTTGTACAGATGAACGTGGTACCTTCAGGCATTTGGAAAATGCTCCCAAGGATGAACCAGATTTTATTTTCTGAGGTCTTGGCTGATTTCTTTTGATTTTCCCATGATGTCAAGCAAAGAGGCACTGAGTTTGAAGGTAGGCCTTGAAATACATTCACAGGTACACCTCCAATTGACTCAAATAAAGTAAATTACCCTATCAGAAGCTTCTAAAGCCATGACATCATTTTCTGGAATTTTCCAAGCTGTTTAAAGGCACAGTCAACTTAGTGTATGTAAACTTCTGACCCACTGGAATTGTGATACAGTGAATTATAGGTTAAATAATCTGTTTGTAAACAATTGTTGGAAAAATGACTTGTGTCATGCACAAAGTAGATGTCCTAACCGACTTGCCAAAACTATAGTTTGTTAACAAGAAATTTGTGGAGTGGTTGAAAAACGAGTTTTAATGACTCCAACCTAAGTGTATGTAAACCTCCAACTTCAATTGTAGCATCAACAAAGACGGTACAACACTACAAATAATTATTCAAACTGCTGTAATACTATATAAGCACCTGACTTAACCATTAAATCACTTGTACAGGAGCCAACCTACTTGACCTACCATCAATGCAGATAGGCTCATCAGAAGAGAAGACGCACGGTGGGTTATCCAGAGGTGGGCTCCCTTTGGGCCAATGAATCCTCTCCGTTGAGGACCAGATGATCTCTTTGTTAGTTCCATTGTAATGGGCCACAAGCTGCAAAACACCAAGGAAAAGTTTTTGCTTTGTTTACAAACTCGATTCCCAAATGATACATTCAGAGGGATGAATAAGAGGCATGTTACATAATCAAAAGGAGCCCTTTTTCTCACACTTCCAATAAATATCACACCGCAGAGTATTATGAAAACGAGAGCCTGTTTAAATTTCACAGTAGCATTAAAGCTGCATATTAAAATAGCTGCTACTCTCCTTCAATGCCTTTAAAACATGAAAGCCCATCAGTGAAGAATGCAAAAGTTTGGCCTGAATGTTTTGGGGGCATGCCCATAATAAATAACCATATGACTAAAATGTGAAACATTAAAATATGCTCATGTATAAAGCAGGACAGGGTATCGTTGACTTACTGGTCCTTCTCAGACAAATTGGTAGTTTTGAAAAGGTTGTCTGAGAAACGGTGTTCTTTCATCTCAGGCGGCGGGAGCTTTATTGTTTGATGATATGGCATTTGCCAGCCCTGTTAATAGCTTCCCTTGTTACAGAAGGGCATTGTGAAACATGACTCCAGTGTCTCTAACCAGCTGCTGGAGAATGTCAATATAGCCTGCCTCCCTTGTGGAGGGCCAGACAGGCATGTTGGGCTGGGTCCTCCCTGCTACTCAGTCTGTGAAGGAGAAGGGCAGCCCCACTGAGAGGGCCACAAGAACTATGCAGGTTGTACAAGTTTGTTGAGGAGCAGGGGGGCCATTCAACTCAACCAGTCATCAATGGCTTCAATAGCTGCTGGTTTCAATAGAACCGTGTCTTTCGAATCAGTGATTTATTCACATCAAGGAGTTTTAGTTAGGTTAGTGGACTCTGATCAATTACCCAACTTATCAGTAAGAGTAATGACCCCAGAATATCTCCCAAACAGTAATAGCCTTTAGTCTTTGCATGATGTTGAACATTTGCTTTTAAATACATTGATGGCAAATTGGCAATGCACAAGCAAAGCATTGGGTTTTCAGCTCCCCAATTCAGTATGCGGAGAGTAGTTGAGGGAAATTCTTGTTACAGTAATTACAGAAAACTAACATCTGGAACGGATTAGATCGGTCCCCCGAAAGTACTGCTCTCACTCACTGTTGTTATTTATTCTCACCGTGTTTACTATTGAGATCCATTTTAAAATCATAAAGTGCACAAATTGATATTTTGACAACAGATATTTTTGTAGTTTAGAAATATACATTTCTATTGAAATGTTGGCTACAGCAATTGACAATAAATAAACAAGAGGCTTTAAAAGAATAGCTCTGCATCCATCTCCACTGTGGGATATTGTAAAAGCAGGAATTTGAAAATGAACACTGTTATTGAATGTTTACATAGGAAAACACATTGATACTGCCAAGTGTTTACTTGGGGAACTCAAGGATTCTCTTGAAAGTCACACTCAAAACGAACCTGAAAGTACCTTCGTCATAGTGAACGTATGGCCACTCATCAGAACATATTTGCATAAAGTATAAAATAATGGTGCACTGTCTACCACTATGGTAAATTAGCAACAAATTGTGTAATGTTGATAAACGATTGGTCCTTTTTGGAATAATAATAACTGTCATGACTTTAAAGTGACTGTAAAGTTAACTTGCCTGAAAGACAAAATAGCAAGTTGTGTCTTTTTGTGAGAGGCTTCTAAAATAGCAAAGCTTTAGATGTCTTGCCTAATTAAATAAAGGTCAAAGAAATAGATCTACCTGCAGAAGTAACACTTACCCCATACTCTCCAGATTCCTGGTTTGTCATTGCCCAGAGGTTGAAATCAGTGTTCCTAGCATTGTTTTTGTCTGTGGTCACAAGTCCTGTAACCCCTTAAAACACAAAAAATCTTCACATTTAGACTTTTCAAATCAGTCATAATGCAAAAATAGGTTTCCTACCCAACTGACACAAAAAGGATGATTGCAAAGTCAACTAAAAGCAGCACCATTATCAACTCATAATATTCACCCCAAAATCGCAGGTTTTGCATCCTCTGTGTGATGTTGATTCCATCGCTCTGGGAGCCCCCCTCCGCCAGCGTCTCCTCCAAGGCCTTAGCATACATCACAAAGCCATCATAGAAGCAGCCAGCGATGAAATCCATCTGAAAGAAATGGAGGTCTGTACATTAGCCAGCAAGAGAGTAGTCTTCATAATCTTCATTCACAAATGCAGCTTTTGTTTACTATTTGCATGGAATTATGTTTTGACCCTAATGTGCATGGCTCTACTCCCTTTCTATCTCGATTTAAATATCTGGTTGAGCCCAGTTAGATGCCAAAACGCCATTAATCTTCACAAAGAAGGAGTCGAGTGTTTAATGAATCAAAGAAATCCATTAATTACTATGTATAAATGATTATAGCAGTGGCTGAGATGTGGCAGGATTTCACACAACTTACCAGAGAGGGTTCTATGTTCACATCAAAGTCCTTCTGGGCTCTAATGTGGAGCTCATCTTGGAACTCTTTATACTCTGGATTATCAGGCTCCCTGTATGTTATTACCAACACAGACTGGAAGAAAGAGAGAGACAACATTGAGAAAGTGGAACATTACTGGGGAATTACACCCAGAGCATCATAAACATGTACCAACTATGACAGATTTATAATCATGGCATGCAGACGGATTTCCTACTGGGTGGAAATGTAAATTATACAATTGTAATTCCAAAATGCTTTGAAGTAGGATTACAAATGAGCAGATGTATCCTGTTTTATAATCTAAACAGTCTAATGAACAGTCCCTTGTGAGTAAACGGCAACAACATTTATGGTGAAGAATGCACAATTAGCTGTGTCCAAATGCACTTAAACGCATGGACATGTCTTGAAGACTAGGGTGAAAACGTTAAAAACCAAACAAACAGCTGTGGTAACTATATACAGTGCCTTGCGAAAGTATTCGGCCCCCTTGAACTTTGCGACCTTTTGCCACATTTCAGGCTTCAAACATAAAGATATAAAACTGTATTTTTTTGTGAAGAATCAACAACAAGTGGGACACAATCATGAAGTGGAACGACATTTATTGGATATTTCAAACTTTTTAAACAAATCAAAGACTGAAAAATTGGGCGTGCAAAATTATTCAGCCCCTTTACTTTCAGTGCAGCAAACTCTCTCCAGAAGTTCAGTGAGGATCTCTGAATGATCCAATGTTGACCTAAATGACAAATGATGATAAATACAATCCAACTGTGTGTAATCAAGTCTCCGTATAAATGCACCTGCACTGTGATAGTCTCAGAGGTCCGTTAAAAGCGCAGAGAGCATCATGAAGAACAAGGCAAACACACCAGGCAGGTCCGAGATACTGTTGTGAAGAAGTTTAAAGCCGGATTTGGATACAAAAAGATTTCCCAAGCTTTAAACATCCCAAGGAGCACTGTGCAAGCGATAATATTGAAATGGAAGGAGTATCAGACCACTGCAAATCTACCAAGACCTGGCCGTCCCTCTAAACTTTCAGCTCATACAAGGAGAAGACTGATCAGAGATGCAGCCAAGAGGCCCATGATCACTCTGGATGAACTGCAGAGATCTACAGCTGAGGTGGGAGACTCTGTCCATAGGACAACAATCAGTCGTATATTGCACAAATCTGGCCTTTATGGAAGAGTGGCAAGAAGAAAGCCATTTCTTAAAGATATCCATAAAAAGTGTTGTTTAAAGTTTGCCACAAGCCACCTGGGAGACACACCAAACATGTGGAAGAAGGTGCTCTGGTCAGATGAAACCAAAATTGAACTTTTTGGTAACAATGCAAAACGTTATGTTTGGCGTAAAACAACACAGCTCATCACCCTGAACACACCATCCCTACTGTCAAACATGGTGGTGGCAGCATCATGGTTTGGGCCTGCTTTTCTTCAGCAGGGACAGGGAAGATGGTTAAAATTGATGGGAAGATGGATGGAGCCAAATACAGGACCATTCTGGAAGAAAACCTGATGGAGTCTGCAAAAGACCTGAGACTGGGACGGAGTTTTGTCTTCCAACAAGACAATGATCCAAAACATAAAGCAAAATCTACAATGGAATGGTTCAAAAATAAACATATCCAGGTGTTAGAATGGCCAAGTCAAAGTCCAGACCTGAATCCAATCGAGAATCTGTGGAAAGAACTGAAAACTGCTGTTCACAAATGCTCTCCATCCAACCTCACTGAGCTCGAGCTGTTTTGCAAGGAGGAATGGGAAAAAATGTCAGTCTCTCGATGTGCAAAACTGATAGAGACATACCCCAAGCGACTTACAGCTGTAATCGCAGCAAAAGGTGGCGCTACAAAGTATTAACTTAAGGGGGCTGAATAATTTTGCACGCCCAATTTTTCAGTTTTTGATTTGTTAAAAAAGTTTGAAATATCCAATAAATGTCGTTCCACTTCATGATTGTGTCCCACTTGTTGTTGATTCTTCACAAAAAAATACAGTTTTATATCTTTATGTTTGAAGCCTGAAATGTGGCAAAAGGTCGCAAAGTTCAAGGGGGCCGAATACTTTCGCAAGGCACTGTATATTGCTTATGTTATATTTAATTTTCTATTTGCACGACTTGTTACAAATTGCTATTAGACCACAGTTGTTTAATTAATTCTGTTTGGATGGAGGCATATTGTTTGGATGGAAAAGCACCGCTTCGGCCTAAGATTTAATATATGGTCATCATTTGAGTTTTGACTTGGACTTTGCCTTGTTATTACTGATACAAGCTAAATCTGTCTGAATGGTCAGATTCAGTAATGATATACAATCGACAAGTAACTTCCAAACGCAATCCACGTTCGATGAGCTGCATATTGCCATAAATCCTTTTACTGCTTGTAGTCAAATGAAGATGTTGTATAATCAGTAAAACAGGGCCAAAATCGTATATGTTACAAGGTAGAAGTATATCACGAGCAGAGGCATCAATTTGAACTAAGTATTAGGTCTCAACAAAGTGCTTTATGAAGAGCTTATCTATCTCCATCTAAGTGCCTTCATATTGTGTCTGTTATATCTAGCCTTTCTATTGTAACGCTTCAGAAAAAAATACTAGCAATAACCTGACAACAGCACACACTATTTCAAATCAAATCAAATCACACTATTTCAGTCAAGTTAATAAGCTTAACTTGTCTTTATCAATCCAAAGCCATTTGTAGCGCCTTTCATTAGGAGTTCTACGCCGGAATGTCTAATACTAAGTGCAGCGAAATCAGTGACATTTAACGACCAAATTGGAAGAGAAGCATCTGTACCCCCCCCTCCCCCCCACTTACTTATTTCTCAACACATCAACATGCAGGACTAAGTGGCTTTTAGCTGAAAACACATGCTCTCCTTTATTAACTCCATCCAATCATTAGTCCTCTGAGCAGAGACAGATTCTTGCCTGCCGAGTCAGAACCGTTATGAAGTTCGTTATCATGTTGATCAGAGAAGCGCGTTCATTTGACATAACTGTGATTCAAATAAAAGCTTTGTCCATCTGCACAATGCAATTTCCATTTGACTTTTGTGGGAAAAAGCATTGTTATCATAGGCAAAGGTCAGTTATGATTTGATAGGATGACTAATGCAGTGAGAGGCTGGTTTAGGGAACGTTTTGGGGTTAGATTGAGAGGATGCCTTGTAGGCCTACTGTAGAGAGAGGGACATGGTTCTCGTTAGCATCCTCATTAGGTTATGAACAATGAACCATAATTGTCCCAAGCTGGTTGTCAATGGCTGGTGACAAACATGCCTGGAAAACATCTCCAACTCTGACGAACAAAAACATGCATTGTAAACAAATACAAATATGCATGAGGTACAAACATCCTAAACGTTTTATAATAAAACTTGACAGCAGTGCTGAGCGATTAGTGTTTTTTGAAGTTGGTTTGGGTTAGATTATTAGAAATTAATCACGTTTTCAAACATTTTTTAAACATTAAATGCATTATGAAATAATGACAATTATTTGTTAGCTTTTTAATGGAAATTCCAAAGCAAAAACCTTGAAAATATTCCATTGTCTCCATCAGGTCCGCACATCAACAGAAAAATAGGAAGTTACTATGAAATAAAAAAAAACATTTTATTGTGTATATTAATGAATTTTTATTTGATTACTTTATTATTTTTTATTCCTTAGGTCATCATCACATCTCTGCTCAGGCACTAGCAGCCAGACAACATTCTATGTGCTCCCCCATACTGTCTTTAGTCATCCTATTTAGTAAGGCTAACCTGCCTACATATGCTGCAAAGCTGTCTGATGAACTAATTGTACTTCTTCAAAGTAAATAATGCATACTTTCACGCACTCTCTCTAGCCCTCTTTTGGTTGTCTTGTGTACATTCCTTTCTCATGCGGTCTGTGTGTATCTAACCTAACATACCAGGTGTAAAAGTGTATCCATCTCGGTCAGAGCTGTAAAAAACAGGCACAATGGATTATGGTCATTGTAGTTAATTACCACGTTCTTGCTCTGAATTAGGTTGAATCTTTGCTTAATGAAAACTAGAACTCCCTTCAGCCCAGTGCCCCACATAGTTATTGGCATGATTTCTCTCATTAATTATTTGATTTCTCTCTGAAGAAACGGTGCATTGGGCTCACAAAAAAAGAAAATTCACTAAATGGAATTCAAGTAATTGAACCGATGTCGCTCGGTTCAAATTAAATGTTGGTTAATCGCTCAGCACTACTTTACAGTAATTCATACTCGTCGGTAAACCTTCAATCAACTTGGTGAACTTTGTGTTCCCTTTGATACAGGTTCAGTTGGAACAGAGGGATGTGGAATGATACTGTTGATGGACAGGCTTGTGATGCACACACAAAGTAGAGGCTTTGAATTGAATTTCCTCAGTGAGAGACATCCATTTCACAGGCCAAATGGCAGTTTCAGACTAGTAAACTTGTCTGGTTCCAATGACCGGAGGGGAAAGGCATTGACAGTTCAACATCAAATTAGGGACAGAGTATTTGGACACAATTACTAAAAAAGGTTTCTGTGATAAATTAAATTAGCAAAACGTAATGAATGAAAGGGAACAATGGCAGGAATATTTATCTGTCTCCATGTCTCTATCTGTCCAACTCTCTGTCTGTGCAGTTTACCTTGAAGACCTTGATGGGATCAATCCAGAGGCTGTCGTTGTTCAGCCAGGGTTTGCGCTCCGTTAGGCTTTCCGCAAACACATCCAGATAGAAGATGGCGTAGTTCTCAGGGTCTGGGATCTCACTCTGGAAAAGCTTCATGATACTCAGAAACGTGTCCGGAGGCCCACAGATATACACAACTGTAGGGAAGACAAAAACACAACACAAAGGTTTCTTATCACTCTTTATAGGAATTATGTTAGCACTATTCAGTGAAATTGCTCCTCTTATCATTGTTAGACTAGATTTAGATATGAACCATAGATATGAAATCAATCCAAATCTCTAACTTTTGGGAAATGCAGTTATGAGGAAGCATGTGTAGGTATTTAGGGGGAGTGTACATGTGTGTTTACAGGGTGTAAAGCTGTCTGTGCTGTTCGCCTGTCTACATTACACAATCCCATTCTGTTTGCATTCCGTCTACTCCATGGACAGCATGTCTGTAGGCATTATTTCCATTCACTGCATGTCAGAGTGACTTCTGCCAGGTCTAAGACAGTCCTCCCAGTTAGCAGACATTTCCTAAAGTGTTAGACCAAAGTCGGCACAGAACACCGCTCAGACCTCAACTCTCATCTCTTCCAAAACAGCTCACAAGGAGCCATGCCAAGTAGTCCTGCTGTCTCCTGGACATCGTCCAAAACAAATGTACAAAAAGGCAAGGAAAAAGTCCTCCTGTGTTGTAGAAATCATAAGGATCTGCCTGGGCTTAAGTTAATACAAAGCACTTCAAATTGTTTGGTACATTTTATTTCACTTCGTGGCAGACAAAGATGGCAAACAACCAACCTCGTCTTCATTTATAATGACTAGTACAAGGCTGCATTCTCTCCCATGACTCACACAACATCTACATGCAGAGAAGGATAATGCTGCACTATTCAACACATCCCTATACAATGAATACATTCAATTTCAGTATTTTTTTCTCTCCAGGTGAGACGCTTGAAAAAAGACCAATAAAACAGTCTTTACAAAATTGCATCTTTAGAATGTAGTCAACTTTCGTGTTTATCTTACTTAGTGTTATATAAATATGACAGAGTATTTTTAGACATACATATGACCTATGAGATCATGTTAGCATTATGGTATAACCATTATGGTATCATGTTAGAGGGACTTTAATAACTCTTGTAAGAGGACTTGTATACTGTACACCTTAATCGCATGTCTTTGTTCTCTTCCAGGAAGATAGTACACAACTACATAAGGTCAGCCATGAGAGGTGACTGTATAGTTCCCCTAAGGAAAAGCACCTTTAGTAATTCTGCATTCTCTGTGAGAGCTTCCCATGTCTGGAATACACTGCCATCAGACACACATAACTGCACCACATATCACACTTTCACAAAATGCTTGAAGACATGGCTAAAGGTCAATCAGATTTGTGAACATGGTCCCTAGCTGTGTGTTGCCGCTTTCCATGTTGTCTGTTGTCTGTAGCTTGTGAGGTGTGGAAACACTTTGTTGCTTTTATGAATTTTGTCTTGCTGCTTTTTGTTTTATGTTGCTCTGTCTGTATGCTACGTCTTGCTTGTCCTATGTTGCTCTGTCTGTATGCTATGTCTTGCTTGTCCTATGTTGCTATGTCTTGCTTGTTCTATGCTGCTATTGTCTATATTGTAATTGTTTTTAATAACCTGCCCAGGGACTGCGGTTGAAAATTAGCCGGCTGGCTAAAACCGGCACTTTTACTGAAACGTTGATTAATGTGCACTGTCCCTGTAAAAATAAAAAATAAACTCAAACTCAACTCAACTTTCACAAACACATTTCCAACTATGAGGAAACTCACTTTGTGTTTGTAGTGAGGGGTCTATACTTTACCTTCGCTCCATTATGTGGGCACCTGTGTTAGCACTCATGTAGCTTTTCAAATCTACAACAAAATATTCACATATGTACCTCCACAAAAAAGAAAACATAGCTTGATGTATTCTTCCTTTCAGCCATGTGGCATTTCCTTTCTCTGTATGTATGCTTTCTGTAGTCTGACAAGCATCAAGTGGTGAGCTTTTCCAGGGGCAACCTGGTGGGATTTTAAAACATAATTGGCTTCATATTAAGTCTAGGAGTTAAGGTTTGTCCATTTGAAGCAGGTAAATGTGTTTTTTTCCATGAACAAAGGTCATTCCGTTTTCCAATAATTAGACCGGTTTCCCATCAGAAGACAAAATAGGAAGGACTGTGTTGAAGTGCATCAATTCACATCTGTACCTGACAACAAGAGGCTGAAAAAAAACAATTGAACTCAAAACTAGACATTATTGCCAAGCCGACTAAAAAGGAGAGACCACACAGTTGAGGTAAAGGTTGACAGCCCAGGGGTTATCTGTTGGTGATCTCATCGGGATAAAAGTGAGTGGAATGTCGAGCCAGAACTCCAAGCCTGGACAAGCCCAGACAAAACCATTCACTTCTGTGACCCCAAGCTCACCATGGGCGTGCCTATAATTCGGCTAAGAGGTTTGGCAGCGTTCAAAGTGCCTGTTCCTGATATAACATCAGTTTGGTACCCCCATATGCAGTGTTTTTAATCATCTTACTGCTGGAAAAAACATTTCAAGTGGATAAACCCAGTCATTTACATGAGTCACTCATCGGCCACACAGTCCCATCTGTGCTATGTTGTTTAGTGCAGAGTCACTCTATAATGTTTTATCTACTGATTTCTCAATCAGTACCCTGACAATAACTACAAATGAAAACAGTGTGCCAAGAGTAACATTTAGTGGTTAGAGTAATCTTTTGGGGTTATTGAGAACACTGGAGGTCAGTATCTACCCAGAAGATGTGAAAGAGTTCAGTGCCTTTACTTCTTCCAGAAGCACTTAAAAATCAACAGAGCATTAGATGTTTCCAACAAACAGAACATTTCTGGGCCAAAGTACACATCAAATATCACTTGCCTGCTTCAGAACATTGAACATTGATTTTTAGCAGCATTGATGTTTCTCTGTTGAACTTTCATCTACTGGTATTTTATCAATATGTTTATATTACAGTATAATGCTAAGGTCCAAGGTGATTTATGCAACCATGTCAGTAGAATGTATCATTAACATTATTCATTCCAATTTTTAAGGATTCCCTGAGTTGCCAACAAATAATCACTGAAAATGTAAAAAGCTACCAATTCTTGAAATCATGTGTGAAATCGAGGTTCAAATAAACCCATATTGAAGCCACTCGATCGTGTTGATAAGATAAACAACAAGGAAGATGTTGACGTGAGAGATGACTAACAGAAAGCAAACACACACAAATGACTGGTATCAAACAATTTAACCAATGTCAAGCTTTGATGTGCCAACACAACTGGTCATTTGCCATGTCCAACAATAAATCAGGGAACAGCACTGTCACTTTCATCTGGTCTCATTGTGACCCTCTCTACAGACATTTCTTAACCTAACGACAATATTTTGCTATTTATCACAACATTGAAATAATGTAAATGTACTGTGATGTGTATAGGATATGGTTATCTGAACTAATTAAACGTTTGAATTATTTTACCATTAAAATTATAGTTTTAATAAACATGTAATAACATCCTACAGCAAGCATTACCATGTGTCAATAGGATTTTAGACTAGGTAAATAATCTGAATATATTGAGCTAGCCTACTAATTGTCTAATTCTAAGCATTTCTTATAAATGGCTCTGAAATAAGCAAGACTGTACTGTGGACTCAGATGGCTTACTTTTAAATAGAATGAGCTGCAAATGTAAAAAAATAAAATATGATTGCGAATCAGCATTCCAAGATATTGTAAATTAACATGGGGCCATTGTAATTAATTAACGTCAACAATACATACATAATATTTACAACAATAATTTACATTTCAGGTTAAAATGTCTGTCTACTAAATTGGAATATATGTGATAAATAAAATGCATGCAGGGACCCTTGAAAAAGAGAAGAAAGAACCCACGAGCCCATCACAGAGAGAGAGACAGGCACACACTTATTTTTCTTCAAAAAATACGCAGGTGGACAAGAGCAATAAACCAGTGGTCTGGTCACACACGGTGGTGCATAAAAGTGTATTCTTTCTCGTCTACCTGTTATTTTAGATAAGAATGGCAAGAACAGGTTTAAAATCCACTGTAGGCCCATGTCAAAACCAAGAACTCAAAACTAAATATTATTGTTGGCTAATATGCTTACCTATCACCAACACCAAGTTCACTATGCTAGTTAAAGGCCCAACTAGTATCTCATTATTGTCGAGACAATGTTGCATGCATTTTGGAAATCTGATCAGATTCTTGGAGCTAGGCTATTATGAAAACATCTACATTTCCATATGGCACAGGTGGTCAAAAAGCACATTTTTGTTTTCATGACTTTTTACAATATAGCCAATTTTGACATTGCAGCTGGCCTAGTTTAGGGGAAATTACTCAGTTCTGCCTCCAGGACCAGACTCGTGACAATACAAGTCAACCTGCTATCGCACATGTGTAAATAGCCAACTAATAGACTTACTTCTTCCGTGGTCTTTCATGAAAGTAATGATTTCTTTATAATAGCTTGGTGAGTCTTCATATGGAAAGGCACCAACTGTGACATTTTCATCCTTCAAATTTAGGTAAATTCCTTCAGAGAGGAAGTAGTGAGGTCGGTCATCTTTTTTCAAATCGTGGAAAATCAGAATGGCACGAGAGGTCCAATTATAGTGCGCGTGAATAATGTTTGCAAAGTCTCCCAGTTTGGTGGTCGAGGGTCCGGTGCGAACAATCGTATTGTACTCGTCCCCTTTATCAAACCCATATGCAGTTCCTCCCGCAGTTATCAATGGGAGTTTCCAATGGGATGCAAATCTTCCAACTGAGGCCACTGAATACACGCAACCTGGTCCAAAGAAAGCATCTGGTTTATTATAAAGTTTGGTGTCCACGGCGATAATCTGTGCCTTATTTTCTGCGCAGACACCGGTTGAATCCTCCGTGCTGAAATTCAAGAGTTGAATAGAGTGGCCCTTGAGAAGTCCGTGCTTCTTCTGGAGATTCTCGTTCGCCATAAGAATTGCTGGGAAAACCCGAGGCAAAGCCCATGGATACTTGTGGTAATTATCGGGAAGCATCACCGCAACTGTGATATTATTTTCCATATTCATTCGACACCTGGATATGAGAGAATATGTGAATAACACAAATAAACAATATCCAAGTTCCGTTTTATATCCCATTGCTCAAATTTGACGTTAAATAAATCCAAGAAAACGGACCTCGTGAGTTCACCTGGGAAGTGGTAAAACGCCTTACTGTCCTGAAACCGAACCATATGGTACTCTATTGAAATGCAATTTCAGTCAAAATAATAAATGCTTAGGTAATCCATGTGTAATTTATCCTCTATAATTTTGTTCTAATTGTTCTCCAGCAGCGTGATTCCATGAGTTGTTCACTTCGGTGCACTAATTGTTCTCTAGCAGCGTGATTCCGGGAGTTGTTCACTTCGGTGCAGTTTTCGGACTGATGTTCCTCAACTCCCCCCTCAAAGTGTGATAACATCCATCCATATGACTATAATCACTGCAACCTTCAGTACACCCCCCCACACGTGATATCACAGGTCCGAGAAAGACAGGGATGAGGCGCCCCCTGCCTGCTGTCACAGTTCTTCAATCTTGGTCCTGGAGACCCACATGGTGTGCAAGCTTTTGTTCAGCCACAGCACTAACAGAACGGATTCAACTACCATTGAATCAGGTGTGAGTACTGGGGGCTGGAACAAAAAACTGCACACCATGTGGGTCTCTAGGACCAGGAAAATAGATAATCAGTTAAATATAAACTGGCTTGGACAATAATCTGAAAGACAATTTAGCAGTTGTGTTGAAGTAGTACACATGACAAACTCCGATGCCGAATTTGATATACACAAATCTAAGATTCCACAATGATCCACTAGAGGTCAGGAGTTCCTCACAGGACTTCATTTCAGCAAGCTCTACTACATCAAATCAAATGTATTTATATAGCCCTTCTTACATCAGCTGATATCTCAAAGTGCTGTACAGAAACCCAGCCTAAAACCCCAAACAGCAAGCAATGCAGGTGTAGAAGCACGGTGGCTAGGAAAAACTCCCTAGAAAGGCCAAAACCTAGGAAAAAACCTAGAGAGGAACCAGGCTATGAGGGGTGGCCAGTCCTCTTCTAGCTGTGCCGGGTGGAGATTATAACAGAACATGGCCAAGATGTTCAAATGTTCATAAATGACCAGCAAGGTCAAATAATAATAATCACAGTAGTTGTCGAGGGTGCAGCAAGTCAGCACCTCAGGAGTAAATGTCAGTTGGCTTTTCATAGCCAATCATTAAGAGTATCTCTACCGCTCCTGCTCTCTCTAGAGAGTTGAAAACAGCAGGTCTGGGACAGTTAGCATATCCGGTGAACAGGTCAGGGTTCCATAGCTACAGGCAGAACAGTTGAAACTGGAGCAGCAGCACGGCCAGGTGGACTGGGGACAGCAAGGAGTCATCATGCCAGGTAGTCCTGAGGCATGGTCCTAGAGCTCAGGTCCTCCGAGAGAGAGAAAGAAAGAGAGAATTAGAGAGAGCATACTTAAATTCACACACAACACCGGATAAGACAGGAGAAGTACTCCAGATATAACAAACTAACCTTAGCCCCCCGACACATAAACTACTGCAGCATAAATACTGGAGGCTGAGACAGGAGGGGTCAGGAGACACTGTGGCCCCATCCGATGATACCCCCGGACAGGGCCAAACAGGAAGGATATAACCCCACCCACTTTGCCAAAGCAGAGCCCCCACACCACTAGAGGGATATCTTCAACCACCAACCTACCATCCTGAGACAAGGCCGAGTATAGCCCACAAAGATCTCCGCCACAGCACAACCCAAGGGGGGGCGCCAACCCAGACAGGAAGATCACATCAGTGACTCAACCCACTCAAGTGAGTTGAGTAATAATCAATGTTTTATTAGCTCAGGCAATTGTAATGTTTTCATAAGGGAACCCCAAATGACAAAGTCCAAACACATGTCAATTCAATATGTCCCCAAAAGTCATGACAAGCAGTCCGAAACAAAGTCAAGCAACCTGGATGATCAACAATAAAGAGAGAATAATTGGTTCATGCTCATTATAGCCATTTGTATTGTAAGACATCGTAATCAGCACAATGCTTGGCACTTTCAGTTGCCTTCCAAACCTTTTCCTGAACAGGTTAATCTTGGAAACTGTAGCCTCTGACTGCAATGCTGCATCATATACATTTAGAAAACAAATCAGATACCTCCGTTTTTCAGTTCTACCTCTTTCCTCCTCCTCATCTCCTCTCCCCATCAGTTGGTGGACTTTGGCAGTCTGTAGACACCTGCGGACACGATGAGCTGATGGTCTCGCACTTTCCTCTGCAGGAAGGCCTGCAGCTCATTCACGTCCATCTCTGTGACAACGGGTCCCGTGGCAACGAACATCCGGAGCATGGAGTGGATGCGCTCCAGGGTCATGGTCTCCAGGTTGGTCAGCATAGCCTGGATGTAGGCCCAGAACAACTGCACAAAGAGGAGAGAGAACCTGTGCTGTTAGGGATAGCTTGATTTGTATTTGACAGGAAATGTGTATTTATATTTTAATTACATGCCTCCAATGTGTGTGTGTGTTTGTGTGTGTGTCTGCGTGTGTGTCCGCCTGCATACCTGTAGTTTCTCTTCCCTCTGTTCTGAATGGGTGGTGGTATTGGAGTCTCCCTCCTCGTCGCTGTCGATCAGCATCTCCCCTCTCTCAGGTTTCTCCCGGGACGAGCCGGTCTCCAGGATAGAGTAGTGTCCCCCAGCCTCCTCCTTCAGGACCCCCTGCTGCTGCCACAGAGCCAGCTTCCTTCTCGCCACCTCCTGCGGCACCCCCAGGACCCCACTCAGCTCCTCCAGAGTCCACGAGCCTTCAGGAGAGAGAGATAGAGAGAGAGACAGATAGATGGCAAAAGTTAACCGTAGTTACTCATACAATGTCTGTATACAATGATAAGTTGCACAAAAGGCAGCCTGTGACGGCCAGAGTTCTGACTTTTGTCCTGGAAGTGCAGGATGATGGCAGCGTGGATGGGGGACACAGTCAGGTTAGTCAGAGTCCTGTCCTCCAGCTCCACATCTAGTGTCACTGAGCCCAGATGAGGCTTCCAGCTCAGTGTCCTCATCGCCTGGGAAACCATTTGAATTATGGAATTATTTGATATCAAAATGCAATTTCCCTATTCTCTGTTTATAAGGACTTGAGTAAAACAGACACAGACTGGCACCTATGCTACATCTTCATCATCAGGTACCTTGAGTTTCTCATAGCGGTGTGTGTAGGCCTCCATGGCCTGGGAGGCCAGGAGCGGGAGCTCCATCTTCTCCTCCTTCAGCGTGGGCCAGAACTCAGAGGACAGGATCATGGCAGTCAGGGCCATGGGGGGCTGCTCCTCCTCACCTAGCCTGGACTCCTCTTCACGGATGTTGGTGTTGATCCTCCGTGAGTCAGCCACGTCCTGAGAGAGAGAGGAAGAGAGAAAGGGAGAGAGAGAAAGAGAGAGAGAAAGAGAGAAAGAGAGAGAGAAAGAGAGAGAAAGAGAGAGAGAGAAAGAGAGAGAGAGAAAGAGAGAGAGAGAAAGAGAGAAAGAGAGAAAGAGAGAGAGAGAAAGAGAGAGAGAGAAAGAGAGAGAGAGAAAGAGAGAGAGAGAAAGAGAGAGAGAGAAAGAGAGAGAGAGAAAGAGAGAGAGAGAAAGAGAGAGAGAGAAAGAGAGAGAAAGAGAGAGAAAGAAAGAGAGAGAAAGAAAGAGAGAGAAAGAAAGAGAGAGAAAGAAAGAAAGAGAGAGAAAGAGAGAGAGAAAGAGAAAGAAAAAGAGAGAGAAAGAGAAAGAAAAAGCGAGAAAGAGAAAGAGAGAGGCTTTGTCCTAAAGTGTTTCAATGGTCTCTGTTCTTTGTCTTGGTTCGTTAACTTGTGTCTCCATGCCTTATTCTATGAAAAACACTGGTAGGTGAAAGGACTATACATTTTCAAAGATACTAGGAAGTCACTTTGAGAATCATGTTGTCATAGCACATTCTAACATAAATGGTACCTCAAGATTTCAAAGTCACGCCCTGCTTTACCTTCAGCATCACCTCACAGTAGTGCATGTGGGACTCTCCGAATCGCAGCTTGAGTAACTCCACGTTACGTATCTCCCTGGAGGCACATGAGAAAAGTTAATTACTATAAAAATAAAAATATATTATATATATTGATTTAATTTAACCAAAATGTCCACACAGAAATACCAACACCAATATGCACATAATATTAAGAGTGACTGCAAAAAGTTGAGTAATGTACTGTATAGTGCTGAGATACAGATGCTGGTACTAGCTACTGTAAATTAGTGTTGTGTACCTGGCGGTATTGTAGTTGAACTGGTGGAGAAGTCTGTCTGCCAGGACAGTTCTGTACTCATCTATGAAGATCTCTTTACTGCCGTATATGCTGACCAGCAGACTGATGATGTCAGACGAACGCCGCTTGGAGCCCGTCTTGTCTAAAGGGTGAGAAAGAAAGATGAGTGTATTTAGTAAAAGAGACGTGACAGAGAGGTGAAACATGTCTAGTTCAATACAGCAGAAACAGGAAAAAGCAACGGACACAGTTTGTCTAGTCTAGTGTGATGAACTTTGTGGGTCCACTGAGGGTACTGACCTGTGACAGCATCCTTAGGGTCTGGGGTCCATTCCTCTGGGTCGCTGCCCTCGTCCTCACTGTCCTGGGTCTCCAGGGTCACAGGGTCGGCACAGGACAGCTCATTGGCCAGGTCACTGCAGCCCTCCGCATCCCCAGTAAGACTGGCCACTATCTGACGTACCGTGTCCTCCCGCGTCCTGGCAACAAACCACAGACATCACATCAATGTCACGTCAACAACAACACAATATGCTATGGGAGTCAAATCAGTAAGTAAAGAACAATCTTCTCTAACATTTTGCCTCCCAATAAAGGTTTGCTTTGTACATAAATACTCATGAGGGAATAAAATAATAGATAACTAAATAGAGATTACGATAATACACATGCACCCACCTGAGGTACTTGCGGATTGGTTGGCAGGCAACCTGCAGGATGACCATAGATGGGTCCAGCTCCCGTAGGGCCTTTATGGCTGAGATGTATACAGTGATGATGTCAGAGGTATGGACTCCTAGAAGCAGAGAAGAATGTTGTTGAGAAGGGATTAACTAACACAAGTCTTATCACTCCAGCTTCTTCTGCAAACCTGTATTTGCAAACAAAACGTAAGTCTTCACATCAAAAAGAGCCAAACACCAATCACTGTTCCTAACCCATCATTGGTTCACTGACCTGGGTGAAGCAGACGGGTCTCAAAGGCTGTCTTAAGGGAGGTGAGGAGCTGCTGCCTCTGATTGGTTCTCTCTAGACAGAATTTGAGGTCCTCAATGGCAGGCTTTGACTCAGGGAAATCTGACAGGGACAGAATGTGAGGGCAGAAGAAATGACAAAACACTTTCTACCTTCTTTCCCCCTTATCAAATCTCTTCCCTATGCCATCGACACCCACAGGTGACAGCTTTATGTTCTTACTCTCTGTTTCATAAACCATCACCCTATCTCCTCTCTCTGTTCCCTAACCCCTCACCTCTAATGATGCTGAAGAGCTCCTCGATCCTCATGTTGACATAGATCCTGCAGAAGAACTGGTGCATGTGACACCTCCAGCGCTGCAGCACGGCGTTGGCTGGCTGGCCCACCTCCCCAGCCCTGCTGCCTGTGCTATTGGGCACCGTACCCAGTCCACCCTCTTCACTGGCAAACACCCTGCTCAACCAGCCTAACACCAGCTCTAGCCACTGGAGAGAGAGAGAGAACAACAGAGGGACTTGAGAAAGTGTTTGTAAGTAAGTGTAAAACAGATAAATGATCACATTTCTGAGATTTGGACTTGGTGTAGTAAATTGTTTCATAGACAAATCATGTTTGGTCAGCAACCTATTCTGTTAAATAATGCAAGCTAGAAAATAATAACTTGTTGATAGGTCATGTCACATTATTATGTTAAGTGGTCCTCTCATAGACAGGCTCTCTAGTATACTGTACCTCCTGAAAGCTGAAGAGGAAAGAGCTCTCGTACTCCCCCCTGCAGTGCTGCTCCATCCGCTGCTCAATCAGTTTGTGTAAGATGGACGTCACTGCCTCTGAACTAACCCGCTCCAATAGCTGCAACCTGGACCTGGAGGGTGGGAAAAGTGGGTAAAGACAGCTGCAGAGACACTACAAACACGGCTGGCACAGATGTAGACAATGGTTGTTCTAGCACAACGTATAGAGCATACAGTGACATGGCCACGCCTCTATTCACTCACAGTATGTGGCTGAGCTCTTGCAGCTGCTCCAGGGCCTCCTGACACCAGCACTGCTGAGTGGGGACAGTGCAGCCCAGACAGACACCCCCATCAGGCCCCCTGACCCCTTCCTCAGCCTCCCCCTTCTGGCTCATGTGCACAGAGAAGGTCCTGCTGTAGAACTCCAGTATTCTCATCTGGAGCACAGCCGAGGGGGAGAACAGTAGAATGGCCCTGATGACGGAAAAGGCCCTCTCCCGGAGACCCCTGGCCCCAGGGCCACACAGACCACCCCGGCCCTCATCCTGCCAGGTACCCAGCCTCTCCAACCCTCCTGTGAAAAGGGACAGAGGGCAATTCTTTTACGCATTTGACAGCATTCTGTTCAGTCAAAATTCCAGTATTAATTAAGGGTGTAGTCAACTGTAACCTGAATGTTTAATGTTGGAACCCACCTAGGAAAGGTTCCAGTCTGTCCAAAAGGGTACGGAAGGCAATGAGTAGGATCCTGGTCCTATCCTTCTCCCCAAGTTCATTCTCTGGCTGCTTCAGTCCAGCCCAAAACTCAGGGGCCACTGCAGTGGTCAAACGCACCTGCAGAGTCTCCAGGAGCCATCCCTCCAGAAACTGACCCAGACCATTTGAGCACAACAGGCTAAGCCCCTCACAGAGAGACCCATCAGACATTGTGTCGTCATTGGACACTGGAGACACCTACAGACAGAGGAAATTGGTCATGTTCTTATAAACAGACACGGACTATGGTTTGTAGGTATATTGATAGATAGATCAACATTGGTCTTAACTAGCTATGTAATTCCTAATATCATGTGAATGTGTTAGCTAGCTACATGTCCAGCAATCAACTACAGTAGCGCAATTGATCTAATTTCATTCTCACATAAAAGGAAGGCAACCTATGTCAACAACACAAGGTACCTTGCGTAGGCAAGTTAGGTCCATCTACTCACCAGAGCTGCAGTTACAGTGTCCCAAGCAGAAGGTAGCCCCTGTGGTACTGAGAATAACCTCTCAGCGGAGTCCATCATCACCACGGTTGGACCAAATTACTCAGCGAGAACCATTCGATTGTGTATTGTCAAAGTTATCGTCTGTGTTATATCACTCATCCATATTAAGGTGTACCTAATATGGCTCATAATACTAACATGTCTCTAATACTAATATGTCTCTGAAGTTATTGCGCTCTCGCGCAAGCCTGTGGCGCATAATACTGACGTATGTGTGGTTGCGGAACTTAAAAAGTGTAAAAGTGTGGCGGAAGTGTACGTGCTATTTTGTTCGTTGGAGAGATTTTGAAGCTACGTGGGTGACGAGAAGGATTTTATTTCGACTGCCTCAGTCTTTACAAATAATAGCCTATTTGTCAACTAGTTAAACCTAGCGCGAGAGAGAGTTAACTGTAGCACAATTGGCTTCAAACTAGTGATGAGAAACCGAAGCATTCGCGTGCTAGTCCAAAATAGGAAACGTCCGACTTGCTAATTGGTTGTACTTATACACGTGCGCGTTTATCCAATTAGCGAGTCAGAAATGTCCGAGTTTCCTCGTTCGGAATAGTATGTCAACGCTGCATTTCACCAAATTGTGCAGAAAATGGCTAATTACTGAGCTTTTTTTAGTGACATCTGCTAGTCAGTAATGAAAAGCATCGTTTGATGTTGAGATACTTTTGGTAATGTAGTGTATGTGGACACCTACTCGTCGAATATCTAATTTCAAAATCATAGGTATTAATTTGGAGTTGGTCCCTCCCTTTGCTGCGACAACAGCCTCCACTCTTCTAGGGAGGCTTTCCACTAGATGTTGGAACTTGCTTCCATTCAGCCATGAGCATTAGTGAGGTCGGGCGATTAGGCCTGGATCGCAGTCCCGTTCCAATTGATCCCAAAGGTGTTTGATGGGGTTGAAGTCAGGGCTCTGTGCAGGCGAGTCAAGTTCTTCCACACCAATCTCGACAAACCATTTCTTTATGGACCTCGCTTTGTGCAGGGGGGCTTTGTCAAGTTGAAACGGGAAAGAGCCTTCCCCAAACTGTTGGAACAAAATTGGAAGCACAGAATCATCTAGAATGTCTGGAGGGTAAAGATTTCCCTTCACTGGAATTAAGGGGCCTAGTTCATCCACCAAACTTTACAGTTGGTACTATGCATTTGTCCATCAGACTACCAGATGGTTAAATTTGACAAACTGACTTGTTGGAAAGGTGGCATCCTATGACGGTGACACGTTGAAAGTCACAGCCCTTCAGTAAGGCCATTCTACTGCCAATGTTTGTCTATGGAGATTGCATGGCTGTGTGCTCGATTTTAAACAGTTGTACACAACAGGTGTGGCTGAAATAGCCGAATTCACTAATTTGAAAAGGGTGTCCACATACTTTTGTATATATAGTTTATATATATTTTTCCACAATATTAAGTAAATCGCCCCATAATCAATTGCCATTGAAGGTTCGCCCCTTCCATCATGCTTCCCTCTTTTGCTGTCAAAAACGGAATATATGCCATTATTTCGGATGCTTTAAACATAATCGTATACTTGACTCAAAGCGAATTGTTTAAACAATGTGCTGAAAGGGTGGTGTCACAAAACGATTCTCAAAATATACCTAGTCTGGTCCCCAAGATCCCAACTCTACCTGCTGAGCAACTGTTCAGGTAACAAACCCTGGATGAAGAAATACTAACTACATTGAAGTACGGTGTCCAGTAGAGGTCGTTGTTTGAAAGCAGCTTGAAATCGAAGAAAAACCCGGAACCACGTTGAAATTGCTGTCAGAGGAAGGCCCTAAAAATGATCAGAGACTCCAGCCAGTCTAGTCATAGACTGTTCTCTCTGCTACCGCACGGCAAGCGGTACCGGAGCGCCAAGTCTTGGTCCAAGAGGCTTCTAGCCACAAGACTCCTGAACATCTAATCAAATGGCTACCCAGACTATATGCATGCACCCTATTATACGCTGATGCTACTCATCTATGCATAGTGTTAGTGTTCAAATACTGGAGAGTTGAGACCAAATCACGGACGCTGGACAGAGTGGATTTCAGTTGTAACAAAAGACAGTTTTAATGAGTCAGAGATATCTTGTCCCGCAGTTTTACGTGCACGGACCTAGTTCACATGACTCGGCAAGGAGCCAGGTGAAAAAGAGGCCTATACAATGGTTACACACATTTTTATACATAGAATAAAGTAGGTGGAGTCTTGTCGTTTCGGTCTTCTTGACTGGTCGGAGGGTTGGAGGCGGGCCTTGCTCTAGCCAGAGCGGGCCCCATTGGTGCACAGCAAAAGTTCTTTGCTCTTGGGACCGGCCAGTTAGAGGGAGATGAGATGTGTGTTTATATAAGGAAGAGGGGGTCAGTCTTCTGGCTGGGTGTATGTGTTCTTACGACGGAATGTCTTTGTTTATATGAGCTATGTGTATGAATATTTATATAACAAATCCCCCTCTTCACGTCTATTAGACGTGAAACT